>NW_015113504.1:165578-174426 GCF_001443285.1 Poecilia latipinna
ATGGCCGCCCTAAATCTCGTCAGCGACAATAGGCGAGAGCGGTACATGAGGCGTCTATCCTTATATTATGTCTATGGGTCAGCAGACCAGTAAGTCATACTCGTTGGAAAATGTCAATCTCTGATTGGTTGACACGTAACATCTTGTATCTAAGTCTGTGACGTAAGGTGCTAAAACTGCCAGCCAGCTGTGTTGACAGGCTCCTTATGTTTAAAAAACGCTTTTTTGTTGCATTTTTTAAAATTGTTGTTTTACTAAGCTGACTGGTCAGCTGAAGGACACGTCATACACAGTGAAAAATGACAATCTCTGATTGGCTGACACGAATTCCCAAGCCGCTGAAGCTTCTGGAACTTTCTGGAACTCTCTGCTTCCGAGTCTGCGTCGGTCAAGGTAAGATGCGTTTGTGCTTTCTCCATAAAATATAGTATTTTAATTTTTAATTTGATTAGAATATTATTGTAACTGCTTACAGTTGTTGGATTTAATGTGTTTTAGAAAGTCGGTCGATTTTAAAAGTTTCATTGTTGTGGAATATTTCGTTGTGGCTCTGATAGCGTACTTGCTAGCTTAATGGGCGGGAAGGTAAATGTTTGTAGGCCCACAAGACGCTAAAGAATAAAGTACCGTGGTGTTTTTAATTATGTAATTTCGTTCGTATCTTTATATGTGATATATAGTCATGCACTGGCATTGTGTGAGATATTTTTCCACTTGGGAGGGTGCGGTTTTTATTTTTTTCTGTGTTAGAAGCACAGCAGTGGGCAGATCCATATGACTTCATACTAATGCGAGTTCACACCGATCCGATTTGAGCGTTTAGGGCGGTTTACATTGAAAGTTTATGTAGATGAGCGTCATGACGTGTTTCGCGTCATGACGTGCTTCGCCAAGCTAACCATACGCTGTCGAAGCCTTTCGGGTGTTTTTGACGCACATTACCATAGGTGCGTAGGCTGAGCGCACTTATGTGGTATGTAGATGATAGCTTCATTAAACTAAATTTATTCTAATACTGGATTTAGAAGTAGCAAGTCAGAAGAATTTGAACTTCATCATTGTATTGAAGAAAAAAATGTTATGTGTCTTTTTAGTTATTTGTATAAGCCTTTTTAAATTGAAATGTATTTTTCTTCCCATTACAGCTTTTCCCTTGTGCGAGACTGTGCGATTTGGAGGTTTTCCACTGCTACTTGCTGCGAAGCTCATCTTTACTGACTACGGCATTTTATTAATCCATCGATACATATTCATATAAGTTTCATCACATTTTAACATTCACTAACACACATAGATCTAGTGCTCCAAACACTGTTTAATTTTATATACGTTACTTTATTTGATTTTTATTTGTAAATAACCACCTGTCCCCCCCAGTTGTCTTCTTTTTTACTGTGGTTTTACAGGATGCCACGCAGAGGACGACGCTCGGAGGCGGCGAAGGTGCGATGGAGGAAGCTGGAGAGTGTGCCGGACGTCGCCAAGGTATATAAATTATACATTGCAGTAATTGTTTTTTTCCTACAGTAGTTCTTCATGTACTTTTGACTTTAAGAATGATTATAATTGTTTCTGTGTTTACAGCCAGGGACACCACCGCTCACGTCCCGGGCTTGGAGCCCCACTCAGTCTCCGCCGAAGAAGGTATAGCTGTCATTTTACATTTTACTAACTTATTGTTGGATAAGTCATTTGCTTTACTCATTCCATTTATGTCTTTAGACGTCGCGACTGCTGGAGGGTGGCCCGCCCGACCAGGTAAATTCATGACAAGTTCAGGATCATTTATTTACAATAACCTAATCCAGTTATCTTTGTGGTTAATCTAATCATTAAAAAAAATTGTTTTGTAGATGTTGCCTGCCGTCGTGCGCCAGGAGGAGCCCCGTGCGCCATCGACCTCTCCTGGGTCACGTATGTAGATAAAATTTGTGTTGTTTTGTTGTTAAATTTTCAGAGGCATGAAAGCATAATCTTGATAATTGCACATCTCTAAACAGGCCGTGGGACGGGGCGCCGCCATCGGGTGGAGACGTGGCCAGCTTCCCGGGTGACCAGACGTAGCTGCAAGTTGGTTCTGCCTACTGCCGAGGCTCTGGAGAAGAAGGTACTTTTTTGTCAATCTTATGCACAAATTTTGGTTTGGATGATAAAATCAATTATAAACTTTAATGTTTGCTGTTATTTTTCAGTTTGCTCTTTTGGTTGGTGATTCTCATCTGCGTGCTATTGTGGATGGGTATTCTACCATGCCAAAGGGCGACTTCTCCTTAGGGTTGCTTGCATCCCCTGGAGCCTCTGCGGAAGAGCTGCGGCTTGAAGTCCAGAATACACTTCTGCCTCGGCCCCCCGAGGTGATCTGTCTTCTGGCTCCAAGCAACAACTTGACCGCCAGCAGGACCTTCGTGGAGGCCGGACGGGACTTTGCCAGGTTGTTGCGTTCTGTCTGCGAACTCTCTGCTAATGTAAGTATAATATCCACTCCATTTATTCATGATCAAATACATCTGAAAACTTGTTGTATGTTAATTTGGTTCTTTTATTTGGATTGAAATTTACAGGTGGTCGTTGTGGACTTTCCACCACGCCTTGTCGTGGAGGAAAGTGTGCAACAGCTGCTGCGGCAGGAGTATCGCCGTGTGGCTGCTCAGAGAAGTAAGTGACTGACTCAATTTGTGTTTATAGTAAAACTTCAGCAAACTAACATTGTATGGGACTATTGCAATCCCAATTTCTTTTTTTAAGTTTTTATATATTATTTGGAATGGTCAGGCGGATATGACATTTTGTGCTGCATGGTTATCAATACTGAAACTAGAATATTAAAACGTAGATGTGTTTTGAGTTCACTCCTGTTAAAGTTGATTTTGATACACAGATATGTGAAAAACTGACTTATTTTTTCTTTCATGTCTACTTTATCTCAAATTACTACATTGTTAATGTGACTGACATTAAGAATGACATTTTGTTCTTTTTCTGTCTAGATGTTCGGTACCTGCCTGTTACTGAACATTTCCCGTTGAGCAGCCTGCACTTGTGGAGCAGGGATGGCGTAAGTTAAATAGATTTTGTCACTGTAAAAATGTTATTTAGGTGTGCTGTATTTTATAAAATGTGTTCTACAACTGTTATAGGTTCACCTGAGCGACCATCCTGGGATGACGGTCCTTTCTCAGTTGCTTCAGGCGGCGGTCTGCTCGCAACTTGAGTTAAGTGCACCGGAATCTCCAGCTCCCGTGACGTTGGCTCCTCCCCCTCCTGGGACGGCTTCCCCCCCCGCGGCGAGACGTCCCCTGCCCCGGCTGGTTGTGGTTGGCGAGGTGGCTGCTCCGCGTCGTTCGGACCCCTTCGACTGGACTGTGGTTGGTGGCCGGAAGGTACTGGATACATACTTAGTTGATTTAAGTAATGTTTTTGGATGTTTAACTCTTTAAAACTCCATGAATGTGTATATTTGTCTTTTTAACATGTCTGTTTTGTGTCCACCTCCCTAAGTGTTCATTTCAACTTTTGTTTAAAGTGCTGATTATAAACTACATACCAGGCTTTTTTGTTGTGTTGAGCAGAAGAAAAACTGGAGTTATGCTAAACTAATTAAGTTATCTTTTCTCAGAAGATCATGTAAATGTTAAAAACCATCTATGTTGAGAATGTGAAAGGGAATTAGCTTACAAGCATAAAATATAAAGTGCTACATGAGGTCCCTCTGTTATGTGAAATCTCACATCTTGAAACAATAATTATGTGTATTTTAAGAAACTGGGGAAAGTTGTCCAAGTAACGACGAAAAGAGCAACTATTACAAACGGGACCAGAGTAATGGCAAAAACAGTGAGATAGTAATATTGATTGGTGTGACAGAAATCTGTCACACACACTTCATAATTAAGACGTTGTTTTTAGAATAGAATATGCTTCACTGATGCCCAAGGGAAAATCGCTTATTTGCTGAAAAGGTAGTTCGTCCAAGGTGTAAATATTAGTTAATACAAATTAAACCATAAGCAATATGACATTCATGGAAACGTATAGGAAACTGAAATTGTGAGTAGTTTAAAACATTGACTACATATAAAATAAATAAACAAATAAATAAGAGTGCACTTATATAAATTAATGTATAAACAAGTCCAGAAAAATTTGGAGTAAACACGCTCACAAGCTATTCATTGTATGTAAAGAATTATGTAGCTAATAAATGCACAGCAGGTAGGTTTGCAATTTTTTAACTGGAAGACAAAGAGGGAAACTTGCAGCCAGAATCTGAGGCACAGTGGAGATTGAGATGACAATGATGGGATTTTTATTAGAAATTTAGAGAATCGGAGGCATAAAGGGTAAGATGAGGTTATGGTAGGGTCAGAGGCAGCTACTCAGAGATCCAAGCGGCGCTGTGCAGCTGTAAGGAGTCGATCACCATGGTAGAGCCACTCCTCCAGCAGCTAGTAAGCACCTTCAAGCCATGGTGAACTCCAGGAGTTAAGGTAGAAAACCTTTGTGAGTTTGTGAGTGAAAAAAATAAATATTTTTCCAACTTGAATTTGATGTAACTCATATATTTGCAATAATTCATAAGAAAAAAATGTTCAGTTTTATACCGATAAGATTGTGCTCGAGAAAATGTAATATAAGTATAAATATGATTTCTGTTGAGGAAATTCAAAAATAAAATCAAAGTTTCTTAAAAATGACTATAAATATATACCCTGGTCCCACAGGGTTTATTGCCACTGAAATTTTTTTTTCATGTTTACAGACATCGCGCGGGGTCCAGGGTGGCGATGGCTGTCCACACGCCACTGGGAGGATGGTTGACCAACAGGTATGATTTTCTTCACCTCAAAGCAAAACTTGTGTCCTCAATGTACAAATGAATCTATTATAAGCTATTTCTTTTATTTTACAGGGAGACCTGTTGGACTCTTCCATCCCCCCGAATCCTGTGTGGTTCAGCCCAGCGTTGCTGGAGGAGATGGACCGGATCGTTCCTGCGTCTGGCCGTGACGCTCCGCTACCTACATGTTCTCCGAAGGGGAAGAAGGTATTTTATTCTATTTTTTTAAATAACTATTTGATTTTGATGTGCCACAATTGGTTTTAAAAAATGTATTTATTTATTTATTTTTTATCAGAAGACGAGTCCGAGGCGTCGTCCGGTTTCTGATCCCTCCAAGCTGAGTCCGGTGGAGCAGCAGGTATGACACTGTTTCAGAAAATATATCACAGACTTTAAGATAATGAAATGTATGAGTGCACTTTGCACCAAGTTGAGGGCTTCTGTTGATTTATAGATGGAGGGAGCGCCGAGAGAGACCACCAGGCCAGCTCGTCGCCAGGCACGGAGACCGGTCCCCCCGATGGACGTCGAGGCCCCCGCCGAGTCCTCTCCCGTGCCACTGGAGGACCAGGTCCGGGATGGGAGCTGCCAGGTAACTCCTTCCTACCATCTCAGTCACAACAAATGGGTGGAACATTGCAACATGTGTAAAAAGTTGGCATGCGTGGTTCTGTGTATGACAAAGGTGCAAAAGATCCTGTCACTCACATGAGCAAAAAAGATACAAATGGTTGTGAATAGTGAGTTTGTATATATAAAAATATTATATTTTGAAGTTTTTCACTTTGTGGGCGTGATGCTTCATTTTTTGTGCTTTTTTTTATTTTTATTAAATCTAATATAATTTCAAAATTTTGGGTTTTTGTTTTTCAGATTGGCTAAAAAACTTAGCTAATGTTACTGATTAATTGCTAAAGTACAGAAAAGTTAATTTGAGATGCACAAATATGAACATATGGATTTATTTTGTAATCGGATCCGAAATGCTGTAATGACGGTATTTTCCAATATGTTACTTTATTAAAATTTTATTTCAATTAATCTGTTGATCATCAGAATAATTGATTTCTAAATTGAAAAAAACTTGTTTACAAAAGGCCTAATTGGTGGTGGTAGGCAGTCATTAATATTTGAATATTTGTATAAATATTGAAATGTTATTTGTTTTAACGTTACAGGCTTCTGCGGTGGAACCCGGGATTAGCGGTCCACCGGTCCTGTTGGTAAGTGCTTCACATTCCCAGGCCGACAGGAGGTATGCTGCATTTTCCCGGAATCACCAGTGCACGTGCATGGCACTCACATTTTTAGCTTACCACAACGAGGGGCTGCAGTTTGACACAGTGTTGCTTGACAGAGTGATTGAAAAAGGAGACCAACTTTATGTCGGCGTTAAACAGCAACTGATTAGTGATGGAACATTTCGTGACGATCACTTGACTTTTGAAGAGATGCCTGACCATGTACTGACAGATGGGAACATCTATACAGTACACACCACTGGTTTGAGAGTAGGTCATGTTTTTGCTCGGAGCGGGAGCCCACAAGGATCTCGACAATTGGGTTTGCCTCTTGCCCTGCAACTGGAATGTCTGTTGGAAAATGTCACCCATGCTTTTCTCTTGGTGACTCCAGAGTGCATTGCAGTTTTCAGGGACAGAAGCGGTCGGTTTGGAGTTTTTGATTCCCATTCAAGAAATTCAGCAGGCCTGCCGCATCCCAGTGGTACTGCAGTGATGATGACTTTCTGTAATCTGTCGGACATGGTCACCCATCTCCACAAGTTGTTTCATAACCGCGGACCCAATGCCACCTATGAGTTTGTGCCAGTAGGTTTTGTCAGGGAAAATGACGGCTCTTCTCAGGATTCTGCCTTTCAGAACATTCCACCTGGAGGCACCAAAGTAAGTCCAACTGATTTCAAACCAGAGAGCACCTCTGATGAGGAAATTCCTCCTTGGCTTAGGGAAGTTGCAAACATATTAGAGGAGACTGTTCAAACCGTTCCAAATGTGTCAAAAGCACCAAAAGCTACGAGAAGAAAGATTAGGGACAGGGTTAAAACGCAGCAGAGACAGAATGTAGAAAGAAAAATAAAGAAAAGTGCATATGAAAAAGACAGATATGTAACATCTGCAACATTTAAGACCAAAAAACTGCAGGCCTTGAAAAAAACATACATTCTAAAAAAGGCAGAGAGGAAGGATCAGATAAAAAATAGATACAGGACAGATGCATCTTTCCGGAAGAGACAAATAAATTACGTTAAGTACAGATTCAACTTTGACCACAGCTTCAGAGCCAGTCATAAAGCCAACATGGCTGAATATATAAGGAAACGGTTCAGAAATGATCCTGTATTTAGAAGCAGGCAAAAATCATACATCAGGAATCGGTTCAGAGATGATCCTGTCTTTAGAAGCAGACAAAAAGAATACATCAGGAATCGATTCAGAGATGATCCTGTCTTTAGAAGCAGACAAAAAGAATACATCAGGAATCGATTCAGAGATGACCCTCTCTTTAGAAGCAGACACAAAGAATACATCAGGAATCGGTTCAGAGATAATCCAGTCTTTAGAAGCCAACACAAAAATACAATGCGTGAATATATGAAGGAGAAGTATCATAGTGAGCTTGGTTATCAGGTCAAACATAATAAAAAGTGTGCTGACAATAGAAGAAGTAGACTATCAAAACAGGCACTTTCCACAAATTTCACACTGCAGCATGCTTTGCGAATCAGAAGAAAGTACAAAAGAAATGTAGGCTTCCACCACAAAACTCCACTGCCTCTGATGACAGAAGAAATGAAAGCCGCCATAAAAAGATTTCGTCAAAATATTCAAAATGCGCCTACGTATGTTTGCACCGTGTGTCACAGAGCTCTTTTTCCCAATCAAGTGAAGCACTGTAAAAGGGATAAATATTCCAAGAATATGCATGTAGTAGCTGATTGTCTAACAGGTACATATGTTCACGTGTGTGGATCTGCTTGCTCAACCCCATGTTCTGTACCCAAAGAGCGGATGGGGGAATGGATCTGCTACACGTGTGACAGCCATCTAAGCAGGGGAAAGATGCCATCGATTGCTGCTGCCAATAACCTTCATTTAGCTCCTGTTCCGACAGAGCTTGCGGAATTGAATGTACTTGAAAGACAATTAATTGCAAAAATTCTACCTTTTGCAAAAATTGTTTCCTTGCCCAAGGGACAGCAAAGGGCAATACATGGAGCAGTTGTCTGTGTTCCTTCTGACATGGAAACTGTTGTAAACAGTCTTCCGAGGCCCCGTGAGGAAGCCCAGCTTTTACAGGTAAAGCTGAAGAGGAAAACAAGGTACAAAGGTTACCAATACTTTTACACAGTCAACATGAAAAATGTTTTAGCTGGACTGAGAAAGCTTAAAGAGAGTCATCCGGATTACAAAGACGTAAGTATAGATGAAGGTGCCACATTTGAGGATTTCCAAGAGGACCAGCCAGATGAGGACTTGGATACGAAAGCAGAGGAGACTGAAATGGATGCAGCAGCAGACCAGCAACCTGATCACATAGGGGCAGAGCATCAGGCACTTCGACCTGGTCTGATCTTGGACACTTGCATGCAGCCTCCTGACATAGCACAGGAAGTACTGTCTTATGGAGAGGGCATTTTTAGCATTGCGCCGGCCCAGGGGAACAAGCCCATCTCCTTCTTCAGTGTTCCAAGGCTTGAAGCCAAAGCATATCCTGTACATTTCCCCACAGGAATAAACACGTTAGATGAATCCCGCCGTGTTGCGCTTTCTCCAAGTATGTATTTCAATGTACGTCTGTTCTCAATAGATAGTCGTTTTGCAAAAGACCAGAGTTACCTTTTCTTTGCTCAGTTTGTCACAGAAACTCATATTGCCAATGATAGTATGTCCATTCAGACAAGGAAAGGGAAACCAAGCACCAAAGGCGGAAAAAATATTTCCAGCAAAATGCTACAGGACAAAGAGGAGTTGGAAAAACTGATCCAGA
>NW_015113504.1:177882-182359 GCF_001443285.1 Poecilia latipinna
GAGTGGACGCACTGTTTAGAGACCTCATTCTTTCCCCTGCACATCCCATTGGAGAAGTTGAGGATTACTTTTATCGCGTGGAATTTCAGGCAAGGGGTTCCCCCCATATACATGCTGTGATATGGGTTAAGGACACACCTGAAATGGAAGACCCCTCGTGTTGTGATGAAGTGATAAAGTTCATAGATCGTTACATATCCTGTCAGTTGCCTGATGAAATGAAAGATCCCGAGCTCCACAAAATAGTAACAGAGGTTCAAATGCACAGCAAAAAGCACTCAAAATCATGCAAAAAAGGTAATGTTGAATGCCGATTTGGATTCCCCAAATTACCAATGGAACGCACCAGAATCACGGTCCCTGTATTCGATTTTGATCTGGAAAATGATGACGAAAAAGCAAAGCCATCTAAGCAAAAAGGTAGGAGAAAGTTAAAAAAATCCAGATCAAGATTTGTGTCAAATCTACAAAGAGAGGCTAAAAAGAAACTGAAACCAATTAGGGATTTACTGAAGGATGAGAAATCGTCTTTCAGGGATTTGGAAGAGTTACTCCAGGCTTGTAACATGACCAAAGCTGAGTACAACGGCCATGTTGACGCTCTCACTTCTGGAATGGTGGTAATGATGAAACGTGATCCTAAAGACAGCTGGGTGAATGCGTACAACCCTGATCTTCTACGTGCATGGAATGCCAACATGGACATTCAGTATGTGCTTGATGAGTATAGCTGCATTGAGTACATGATGTCATACATAGCCAAGCCAGAGCACGAAATGGCGCAGTTCCTCAAATCTGTTGTCGATGATTTAAAGACGGCCAATGTCAACCAACGCGATGAGATGAAAAAGATTATGCAGGCTTATTCAAAACATAGAGAGGTTAGTGCTCAAGAATCGGTTGCGCGCACTTGTAGCCTACCTCTCAAAAAGTCCTCGCGCAGTGTCCTTTTTCTTCAAACAGATGAAGACGGTATGAAAATGAGCCTTCCCATGAGTAAACTCATGAACATGTCCCCAGATGAGGAGGATGTTTGGATGACAGGATTACCAGAAAAATACCTCAACCGACCGCAAACGTTGGAATTTGAACACATGTGCCTGGCAGAATTTGCGTCAGAATACAGGGTTCTATATGGTAGACAAATTGAAGGGCCAAATGCAATTCCCCTCCTTAATGATGCAGGATACATCCAGAAAAGAACTATGGGCAAACCTGCAGTCATTAGATTTACTCGTTTCTCTGAGAAAAAAACCCCCGAAAAGTTTTACCGGCGACTTCTGAAGTTGTATTTTCCACACAGAAGAGATGAGGACCTTAGAAACGAGGAACACACAACCTATGAAGCCTTTTACAAAAATGGTTCCCGAGGTAGGTATCAGGTAAAACAGTATGTGGATTTCAACCGGAAAAGGTATGAAGGGCAAGGTAAGAAAATTGACAAGATTATGGAAGAACTGAGAAAGCAAGGCCCAGTTCGTAACGCTTGGAACACTTTTGCACCCGAGGTTGAGTTGGACCGTTTGGAATGCGCTGCTGAAAGACCACCAATGGAAGAAGAAGAAGAACAACAAGACCCTATTCCAGATTACGAAATTGATGTCAACAGTGGAGACATGCCAAAAATTGAAGCTCCTAAATTGAGCCCTGATTTCATCAGACAAATGTACAGGAGTTTAAATGAGACTCAAGCGTCTGTCTTTTACGCCATTCGCGATTGGTGCCTGAAGCGCGTCTGGGGTGACGACCCAGAACCATTCTTTTATTTCTTGACAGGAGGAGCTGGCTGTGGTAAATCTCATGTCATCAAATGCGTTTACCAGGAGGCAACCAAGCTCTTGCGCCAGCTTCCTAGACTTCTTGATATTGGTGACATGTCCAAGCCCACTGTGCTCCTCACAGCTTTTACTGGTACTGCAGCGTACAACATATCGGGGAAGACTTTACATTCCATCTTGAAGCTGCCCAAGAGTTTAAAACCACCGTACAAGGGACTTGGAAATTCATTGGATGAAGTGCGGGCAGTTCTTTCTAATGTGGAAATCTTAATCATTGATGAAATCTCCATGGTCTCCAAAGACCTACTTGCATATGTTCACTGGAGATTTCAACAAATCAAGGGGAACAACAGG
Source organism: Poecilia latipinna (assembly GCF_001443285.1). Classification (NCBI taxonomy): domain Eukaryota; kingdom Metazoa; phylum Chordata; class Actinopteri; order Cyprinodontiformes; family Poeciliidae; genus Poecilia; species Poecilia latipinna. The sequence continues at coordinate 180,015 of NW_015113504.1, forward strand.
TTCATGGGTGGGGTCTCTGTTCTGGCTGTGGGGGACTTCTTCCAATTGCCCCCCCTTGGAAGAGCAAAACCTCTTTGTGTCGCGGAGGATGGCATGCTTGATTTCTGGAATGAGAATTTCCAGATGATAAGCCTAACAGAAATCATGCGGCAGAAAGACGACAGAGCATTTGCAGAACTCCTGAACCGGATTAGAGTTAAAGGTAAAGCGGATTTGCTCAGTGAGGATGACAGGTCTCTTTTGATCCAAGCTGTTACTGACCCCAAAGAGTGTCCAATGGATGTCCTGCACATTTTTGCAACAAATAAACAGGTGGACAACCATAATGCAGCAGTTGTGGCCTCTTTCGGTGCAGTAACAGTTGACATTCAGGCAGAGGACTACAAAAGAGTTACAAAGACAGGAAACATGATTAACCTGGGCTGTTGCATAGCGGGCAACAAACGAGATTTGTCTAACAGCATACAGGCTGGTTTGGGGTTTAGAGTAATGATTATAAGGAACTTGGATGTAGAGGATGGTCTTGTCAATGGGACATTTGGCACCATTGCTGATATTGTCACCAGTACCAAAGATGGAAAGACTAGTGTAAAGTTAATTGGACTCAAATTAGATAATCCCACAGCTGGACGCACAAAAAAGATTCAAGGTAAACCAGACGGCTTTGTTTACATTGAGAGATTTGAGGAACAGACTAGTGTAAAAGGAGTGGTACGACGGCAATTTCCAATAAAGTTGGCCTTTGGATGTACAGCACATAAAGTGCAAGGGATGACCATGAAGTCTGCGGTAGTCTCCTTGAAGCGTATTTTTGAACCTGGAATGGCATATGTGGCCCTCAGTCGCACAACTTCCCTGGAAGGACTTAAAATCATTGATTTCGATGAACGTAAGATCTATGCTGATGAAAACATCAGAGTGGCTTTGGAATCAATGAGACCAGCATCGTTCTTGCACACCAGACCACTCTTGCATTTTCAGTCGGGTCATCAGGGTGCAACATTAACAATTGTCCACCACAATGTCGAAGGTCTTGTCTGTCACTCTGAGGACATGAAACAACATCATGAACTTATGTTGGCAGATATCTTATGCCTAACGGAGACTCATTTATTTGGATCTTCTGTTCCAGCTTCTTGCCAAATGGAGGGCTATTGTTTCTTTTCACGGAACAGACATGTCTCCTACTCAAACAGAGTCGACATTGCTACCAAAGAGGGTGGGGGAGTAGCGACTTACTGCCGGAGTCTTCTCCAACCGCAGGAACGAAGATTCTTTAACGAGGTTACAGATCTTGAATTCAACGTTGTCAAAGTGGACTCCCCAATCACAGCCCTCATCGCGACCGTTTACAGGCCACCAAGTTATGATCTTGGAACATTTTTAAGAAATCTTCAAAACCTCTTGGATGGCCTGAATTCAATGGATATTAAGCCCACTGTTATATTAGGAGACTTCAATGAGGACCTTATTCCTCCTGGGAAAAAATCCATCAATGAGTTGTTTAGAGCAAAAGGCTTTATGCAACTTATCACTGATCCAACCACAGAAAAACGTACTCTTCTTGATCACCTTTACATCTCCCATCCAGAATGCTGTGTCCAGTCGGGTGTCTTGCAGGCTTACTACAGTTACCACAATCCTATATATTGTGTGTTGGCTTTAGTATAAGCTGCTTCTATAGTGGATTGCAAAAGTAGTCACGCCCCTTGAAGTTTTTCATAGTTTATTACATCACAACCACAAATGTAAAAATGCATTGGGGTGAACAAGTATTTAACCCTGGTGCGATAACACTCTGTTTGTCCTACGGGTCAAAAATGACCCGCTCTAAGAAAAGCCCTAAAATAAACCAACTTTATTGAACTTGAAATCCCAAATCTACTTTGTATGATGAAACAATCGACAACCAAAAGTATTACACTTTTTCTTTTGTATCTCACTCATCATAATGGGTATTTGTTTTGGTCTTTCATATTGCATTCTGGGGAAATATATTTGTGGTTGTAATGTAACAATATGGAATAGTTCAAGGGGTATAATTACTTTGTATGCACTGTACATCTTAACCCTGAATTCATAGCATGGGATTCTTTTTGGAGAAAATGTTAAGATCTCATTTCATTTTTAATGTCACTTTATCTGACTGTGTCTTTCATACATCTGACAATCAGAAAGCAGTGTGGATTGTTTTTCTTTATCATTGTTGCAGTGGGTTTGATATATATTTATTCATTGTGCACATTTGTGAATTATAGTGTATGCTTGTGGATTTTGTTGTAGGCATCCAAATATTCTTGTACACTTTGAATCTTTTCAGTACTTATTTAGTTCCATAGAAAGGA
>NW_015113504.1:185464-187117 GCF_001443285.1 Poecilia latipinna
TTTTTAATGTCACTTTATCTGACTGTGTCTTTCATACATCTGACAATCAGAAAGCAGTGTGGATTGTTTTTCTTTATCATTGTTGCAGTGGGTTTGATATATATTTATTCATTGTGCACATTTGTGAATTATAGTGTATGCTTGTGGATTTTGTTGTAGGCATCCAAATATTCTTGTACACTTTGAATCTTTTCAGTACTTATTTAGTTCCATAGAAAGGAGGCTTCTTAAATAGGTTTTGGACATGCACATGAAAGTTTTTGAGCTTTGAGAATACGAAAGTGGCTGATCTTGAATCACTTATCGGTTCTCTGTCAGAGGAGTTGCTGGAAATATTGCACCAGGAAGAAGTAGATAAAACAATCAGCTACTACATGTATATTCTGTTCTATTTTGAAATTAAAATAGTTTTAAATAGGTCTTCAGTGTGGCCCAGACTTTTCCTTATTTTTCTAATCCAGTTAGAGTAACTGTTGCCCTTCTGTCATAATTTGTTTGCGAAACTGCTTTTTTATTCACCATTTGCGTTATTTAATTATAGCTCTCCTTTTTTCATCGCTCCCCAATCACACTGCACTTTTTACTGCTACAGCCTCCTAGTGGTTACCTTCACTTCACTAGCGGAACAAAACTTAAACGCACATTTATCCTATTAGACTCCCTCCATATGGTGAGAATTTGTCTGGTTTTGGTGGATTTAACCCTTTTTTCTCCCAGTTTTAGTCTGTTTTAGCAGGTTGTTTTGCAGGTAGTTCCAAGCAGAACGATGCTTCGAGGCTGCCCAAGAAGAGAGAGAGGAAACGAGACCTGGAGGTGCGGCCCATGAAATGTAGCAAATGTATCTAAATTGTAGCAACCTTAAAAGTAGTTACTTTTTTCGTTGTTGTTGATACTAGTTGTCTATTGATGGAATGACTGTGTATTTTTAGTCCAGGACACTCTGCCTACCTCATGGACTTGGACCCTCACCCAATCTGAGGAGAAGATGAAGTTCTTGTTTCTTTAGATGTCCCAGGTGGTGCAATCTGACCAGATAAGTACATAACTAATTAAGGCTAATTTATTTGCAGATTTTGTTCATTTTAACTTGAGATTGATGATGTTGTATATCTAGGTTTGATAGGAGGAATCCAGTGGATATATGCTCTTTTTTTCTTGGGTGACGTTTGTTAATCATTCTGAAACCTTTGTTTAAACAAAGTTTAATTTTTACTTTATTCATTCATAAATCAAATAGATGTTTAAAAATGTCATGTATATTAAATTAGTTTTTTTTTTGTCTTTTTTTTTTTTACTACAGAGTCTGTGATGTGTCACTCCAGATTGGATGCCGAAGAACTACTTGGCCAAATAAAAGAGCTTTGGAGAAGACCTATAGGAGTTTTTTAATATATAGTTTGAAATAGTTCTTCATGTATATATATATTAAAATAGTTTCATTTGTACTGTAGAAACTGCAATATGTAAAATTAGATTGGATGTCTGAAAATAGAAATTAGTTAAATCAAGTAGCTTAAAAAGAGGCATAAAGCAATTGTTTATAGTTTCAAATATGTTTTCATATATCTATATGTTTATAATAGTTTCATTTTTATAACAAGTGGATCATCATGGCAAAAGCCATAATGTTTCGCTTGTAAAAGTAAAACTGTT
>NW_015113504.1:191324-246480 GCF_001443285.1 Poecilia latipinna
TTAAAAACCGACGGGCACACTTTGGCATGCCCCTTAAAATTTCTGCGGAATTTTCTAGTTGATTACTACTGCACACACAGCTGCACTTCAGCACACGATGAAAAAGACAGTCGGTTCATACACACACCCTTCATAGATCTTGCCCCACAACATTAACTGGTTGTCGTTTATTTACCATATTTTGTCTGTGATAAACTTTATAAAACACATAGACAGCATTTAAAAACTCTAATAATAGCTAAAGACTCTTACACCTGCCTATCTTAGTATTTCAAACAACAAATATAACTTAATACAGCATAACAGGATTCTTCTTAGCACTACAGCAGAAGATAACATCCAAGGTCTTCATTATTACCACTGGGCTTTGATATCTTAGATCCTCAGGTTGCCTTTTCTTTCAAATATTTTAGGTACTCTATGAAAATATCTGCAAATAGACATATTTCCAGAGAATCATTTACAGTTGCTTTGGCTAATTTTCCACTAAAAAAAATTGTAAATACTGAACTGTAAATAGACGAGGAGTCCGCTGCACTAAGTGACTCAAAGCAAATGGTTCTGGTGAATTTTATCCAGGGATGACAGAATAAAAGAGCATTTAGCACAAATACACCAATTCCCTGTCATGCCATCTTTATTATGCATGTCAGGGTTTTTCTTTTTTTTTTTTTTTTTTTTTTATTTTTTACAATTCAATTTTTTTTTGGCTGACATTCTTCAGGTGTAATATGTGCAGAATGTGAGGGTTATCCTGAATGTACTCACTAGTCAGGGTTGAGACTGAGAGAAGCTGACTGAGGCAGTCACTGCGCTGTGGCAGTCTGCCTGCAATCTGGAACTGCTGGTGATTAGGACATGCTGCCTCCTCACTCTGCCGGTGTTTCTCACACAGTAGGTACACTGCGCTTCCTTTAGAGTGTATTGTGCTTTTTGTGTTCCTCTGTCCTAATGGGATTCTTGTTTGAAGTTCAGTTTCTGCATCTCAGATATTTTTTGTTAATTTGCTGAGTCAACTTTGCAGTGAGACTCTGAGACTTTGTGTTTGGCTGTGGAAGTGCTCGAGGCGAGTCGGCAGCGCGCCACTCTGCTCCCCTGTAGTTTCTGGAGATGCTGCAGGGAAGAGCCATGCAGATACAGATGATGTTCTCCGAAGCTGCATGCGTTAATAGCTTTCTGTCTGTCCTGCAACAATGACACAGTTCTACAGGACAAGTTTGCGAAACATTAACCCAACGTCTCCCTCTGTGTGTGTGCATGTGTGTGTGTGTGTGTGTGTGTGTGTGTGTGTTTCTGCAGTGATCGGACTTGGAGTACATTGAGTGAAGATGATTCCTGTGCTGATCTGTGCTTTGGTCTCCCTGAGTGTTGCGGAAACCAATTTAGACATTCTGTACCCTGAGCTGGAGCACTCCAGAACCATCTATGTCACAGGTAAGTTTTGTTTCCCTTCTGTTCGCTCACAGTCCTGAGCTCTGCTCTATCAGATGAGATACAGAGTTGTTTTAGTGTTCTTTGCTGTGTTTCGTTCATGACACTCTCTCTGCAGAACACTCGACTTATCAGTGTGGCTCAGAGATAAGGCTGCAGTCAAACACAGATATTGTTCTAGAGTTTGTGTACTGACAGATAAAAACTCTGTAAATGTCAAGATTCTAAAAGCTGTTCGCAGAGTTCTGATATCAAAACTCTGTATGTTTGTGGTATGTTTATGTGTTTTCCCACCTGATAGTCTAGTAGACGTGGTTGGAACAGGGGAAAAAATGATAATATATGTTCCATTTTCAGCTGCCTCTTCTCTTTCACGCTGCACTGTGTCAAACCCACCAAACCTTTTTAAAAACATGTTCCTCTCCTGGCCTGTGGTGGCGCTGCACAAAAAGCCACTAAAGGAAAACCTCAGTAGAAGACACTGAGAGCAACGTCCTTCCTCATGGAATGTAAACAAAAATGAAGTGGCATCAGATTTTAGAGGTTGTAAGATTTCTCTTTTGTTTTTGATAAAAGACCCCGGGTCATTTCTCCTGCTAGCGCTAGACTTACACATTTGTTTTAGTTGTATTTACCCAGAATGCCTTGTGTTTATAGTTCTCTTCCTCCTTTTGGAGTGGTCTCCGGTCCGGTTGGCGTTCATATAAACATTCAAACTGAACCAGAGTTCATTTCTACCGCACTGAATCCTAAGTTTGGACCAGAGTTTGCTGTTTTGGTCCACATCAGACTGAATGCACCCTAAGTCTTCACTGGGTTCTAAAATTCTCATATTAAAATTCAAATGTTCCACATTTGCTAATAACAAAGAAGTCAAATTGTAAAATCTGTATATGAAGAGTATATCCATGATGATTAGTATCCTGATGTACCATCTTTAGAAACATCAATTTGACACAGTTGCTTTCTGTATGAGTTAACTTTACTCTACTATGGATACATTTTGACCTACCCGACTTTATACTATATCAATTCAATGCTTGCATATCCCAGTTTGGAGCAAAACTCTGCCTCACACTTCAACCTACAATACTGTGGTATACAAAGCTGATGTTGACTCAGTGATTACAGGGTGGCTGGGTTCCTGTAGCTGCAAAATGAGGCCCAGTCATCAGCTGTTAGGGTTTCACCAAACATGGACAGGACATTGTTCCAGCCTTCTGCTTAATTTCGGAGTATTTTTGCACACTTAGGTTATGCTGTCATTTTCTTCCTAGAGAAGAAAATGACAAATGCTTTCTTTGGAAACCAGAAAATGCTTTCTTTGGACACGTTTCTAATTGAAATGTCGTAAACTTCGACATCCTAACTAGGGCCTTTAGCAACTGAGATTAAGTTTCTACTGAATTATTTTCTACAATTTCTCTGAGCAATGCAATGTGAGAGTGATTTCAAAAAGATTGACTACTGTCTTAAATGTTTACGACTTCTCAATTTTATTTTTGTCTTTAGAATAATAGGCTTCATTTTGTTCAAAAATGGTCCCTACATCCTTCATCAGATTGATGGACATTTTACCGTGCATTCACACCAGCCCTGTTTAGTTTGCTTTAAGGCGTGAATGCGTAGTCGAACTCTGGTCCGCCTACAAACCTCAGTCTTGGTTCAGTTGAAGTGGCTCTGATGTGGTTCAAATGAAAAGCAAACCAGAGGCCGCACTAAAAGCAGGAAGTGGAATATCACACAGGGCATTCTGGGTAAATACGACCAAATCAAGTGCGGAAAATTAGCGCNAGCAGGAGCAATAGATTGTAGTCTTTTACAAACGACAGAAGAGAAATCCTACAACCGGTAAAATCTAACACCACTCCATTTTTATTTACATTTCATGAAGAGGAAAGTTTTGCTTCTGAGCTTTTGGTTTCATTTCCTTCAGTGGTTCTTGGGGTAGCACCACCACAGGCAAGGGGGGAACATGTTTTTAAAAGGGTTTGGTTTGCTTGACACAGTGCAATGTGAAGGAAAACCACATCAGCTGAAAATGTAACAAATGTTGCAATTTTAGTCCCCAATCAAACCACGTCTACCTGACTATCACCTGAGAAAACATCTTAAGTTGCTTTTTAAGTCACTGCTGATGTTTGTCCTTTAAGTGGTAAAACAAGATGATGAATATATAATAGGATGTGGTGTGTTTCCACACAGCCTACTCGGTGCAGACTGTTAACAACATGAGTGTCATGAAGAGGCACAGGATTTCACTCTTGCAGTTCTTCAGCACAAAGCATGGAATCAATGTGCCATTTGCTGTTTAGCTAATCTCATTCGTGCTTAGGCAGCAGCTGGAATTAAACGTTTTGTGTGGAGGCAGTCAACATAAGCTCAGTGAAGGAGGGGAGAGTTTACAGAGGCAAACCCAAACTAGGGCCATCAGTTTGCTCAGAATATTCCTGGATCACTCTGAAGCTGGATATTTGTCAGAAGGTTTGTGGATAGGCCAGATGAAAGGAGGTCAGGAGGTGGAGGTTACCTAAAACTGCCTCAGTTACCTTTAAAGTCACCTCTGACTGTATCTTTAGTAAACATTCTAGTCCAACAAAGAACAAAATAATTTTATTTACAGAGAGCCAACGAAGGAGTGAAGGTCAGGTCTGTGTTATTGAAGTTTATTGAGCTATCTATCAAAGAAACTCAGTCAAGCATTAAAATACAGCAACACTTATGGCTGTTGCCTCTTTCAGTGTCTCCTCGTGTTATTTTTTAACTTTGTTTGAAGAAATTCTAACAAATGTATCCAAATTTGTTAGAATAAATCACATTTTGACTCTATTTCATCTTGCAGTCTTGGTTGATTAATGTGTTATCAGAATCACACTTTAATATTCCTCCAGTCATGGAAACATTTTCCAAATCTATCAGATTATCGGCACATCAGCTCTCTTCAGGTGAACCCACAGATGGAAGGTTAGTTGGGTAGGCCAAAGGGATTATAGGGATTTGAATTTTTTATTTATTTGTGTTTTTGGAAAAACAGATTTTTGGTTTGCAACTTATTGTATTTGTTTATGCACAGAGAGTACATGAGATTGTTGTCGCCTGCAGGAGACAAACTGTCCGGTAACACTTTATTTGAAGGGGGTTGAATAAGACTGTCATAAACATGACATAACACCTGTCATGAACATGAATAAGCCTTCATGAATATTTATGACTGTTGTTATAAAACATCATTCGGTAAATTATGACACTTTTAATACAAAGTTGACATTATTCAAAATGTCTATTATGACAACTTGACATTAACCAATAAATCATTACTGTTTAAACTTTACCTTTAATAGCATAAAGTTACCTGATTTTTAAAGGGCAATCAGTAATACTTTTATAACAAATTTATATCAGTAATGATTTCTTGGTTAATGTCAAGTTGTCATAACAAAGACATTTTGAATAATGTCAACTTTGTATTAAAAGTGTCATAATTTACTAAATGACACTTTATGACAACAGTCATAAATATTCATGAAGGCTTATTCATGTTCATGACAGGTGTTATGTCATGTTTATGACAGTGTCATGTCAGTCTTATTCAACCCCCTTCAAATAAAGTGTTACCAACTGTCCTTAGAGATTCTTAAGCGTTGCTGTTGACTTTTTATCTTAAATCTCTCTAATGAATTTGGGAGAAACTGATGATGTTTCTAATGTGTTTTTTTGTCTCATGTTATTAGTGACTACCTCCAGCTTGCCATGGTGAATGGATAGTACTGTAGGATTTCCTCTGGATCCTTCTCCTGACTGATACTTTTGTACAATTAGATCATTTTTTGTGAAAAAAAAGCACTACCAGTTCATGAAAACATTCAAACGTTTACAAAATGTTGGTTGTGTTGATCTTAACCTAATGAACAAATGGACTTCTGCAAACATTACTTTTGTTGTCCTGTTTGGTCTTAAATGTCAGTAAGTATACTGGTTGCAATTACAATAAATCTCTGTTTTGCAGAAAATGGGCCCAAGTTCAATGTGATGCCTGAACAAGCCAAGGTTGTAACGAGGCGAGGAGGAAATGTAACATTACCATGCCTGATCCAGAGAGAGCAGCAACTGCCACCCAGTCGCAAGATGAGGATCAAGTGGACCAAACTGACTTCAGACTATCTGAAAGAGGTAACAACTGATCTGAATTAGATGAAAATGCTTTCTATTTTCTCAGTTATAATGGCTACAGCAGGCCGGGAGAAGCTGAGCAGCTGAAGCCTTTCCTCTGCCTGCATCTCCCAGAATGCTGTGCGGTTTTGGATCAGAGTTCAGTAAAAGTATTGAACATTGTATCAGACATATTATCTATTAATATTTATAAGGTGTCTATCTTGATATACATTGTTATTGATTTATTGTTCAAATATAATAATGACATTAAAATAATTGAATCCTTCAGTGGAATTTCAATTCAAATATGAAACTAATTGTTTTGTTTAAAATGTAAGATAGTTTTTGTTAATGCATCATAAAAGCTCTGCAACCATTTTGACTCCTAATTTAGCATAAATATAATGTTTGATTAAAATCATCTCAGTGGATCATTTAACACTGAACTGCTTTCAAATAGCCAACAAACACTAGTCCTGATATCATGGCTGTTGCTTTTAATGCACCTACAGGCATTCATCCAAATAACTCAGATATTGTAAATTGACCTGTAAGAAGCTGACAAATGATGAGACGATCATCTGGGATTTTCCAGCTTGTTTCAAGGGACAGTGATGTATATCCACTTCTGAATTTGCAGAAAGTAATGTAGGAATGTTTCGCTCAGTGTTTTGATATTTAGGCATTTCAGACATTGTTGCTAATCCTATTTGACCTAAAACGGGAAACATTTAGTCTAATTTAAAGCTGCAGTATGCAACTTCTATAAAAAATATATGTTTTTTACATATTTGTTCAAACTGTCACAAGGTTGTGACAGTGTAAAATGAGAAGTCCTTTGACTGTGCTCTAGGTGGACGTGTTTGTCGCCATGGGTTACCACAAAAGGAGTTACGGGACTTTCCAAGGACGTGTCCAATTGCAAGGCACCTCCCCGATGGATGCCTCCCTGGTGATGACAGATGTCACTTTGGACGATTATGGGAGATACAAATGTGAAGTGATTGATGGTCTGGAGGATGACACGGTGGTGGTGTCCCTCGAACTTGAAGGTAAAATGATTGGGTGGTCGAGCTTTTTAGAACAGAAAGCAATGAGCTCTTGGAAGGAGTATGCAATGTCAGTGTTGTATTGTATCAATGGGCTCTGTCTAAATTTAGCTCCAGGGTCAAAGACTGCTGGGAGGAATGTCAGCAAATGTGAGCATGATGCACATTAGTGTCAAAGCAGTTTCGTTATGTTTGTGAGTAGCTGGGGACACCTGCTATTAGAGCCTAGAGCTAAAAACGCCGGCAGCAGCTGTGCTTCATCTCCTGTTATTCATAAGGGCCAATAAAAACTGAAAAAATTCTAGTTTTATTTCCCATGTACAACAGAATTATTACATCAAGGCTTTCCTGTTGTTGGCCTCTCCCTGCAGGTGTTGTCTTTCCCTACTTCCCCCGCTTGGGCCGCTACAACCTGAATTTTTATGATGCCGAGCGGGCATGTCAAGACCAGGATGCCGTGGTGGCATCCTTCGACCAGCTGTACGAGGCGTGGCGCGGCGGGATGGACTGGTGCAACGCCGGCTGGCTGAGCGACGGCTCTGTGCAGTACCCCATCACCACCCCCAGAGAACCCTGCGGAGGGAGGAACACTGTGCCGGGCATTCGCAACTACGGCCTGAGAGACAAGGACAAGAGTCACTACGACGTGTTCTGCTTCACTTCCTTCCACAAAGGTGAGGGGTCAGACTTGTGTCTGAGGAGGGGGTTTCTCCTCATGTCCCGATACCTGAATTCACCTTGTGGTTCAACATCTCATACAGAAATGTTTAGCAGAATACCTACTAATAAAAAAATATGTTTTTTTTTTTTTTTTACTTATGTGTTAAAACTGTCATTGTCAACTTTGATATGAGAAAGGTAATCTGTAAAAAGATCAATCTCCTCCCTAAGCTGTTATTGCCCATCTGAAGAAATGCACCGCTCCCGATCAAAAACAACAAACAGAGCCAGGAGGAGAGTCTTAGTGCTGTCAGCCTAGTGTACACGACACTTAATGTGCTAATGGTGGAGAAACAACTTTCCATGCTAACTAGCCGTAGCATTCACAGCAGGCTGTGCTAGCTGCAGAGAGGCAGAGAGCAGCGGGGAGAAGGAGAGGGATGATGAGCAGCAGCAACACATCGTCTAACATGGTTCTGGTTCTCTTATTGTTTGTGTTTTTCCTCCCAGGTAAATTCTACTACCTGATCCAGTCGTCTAAGCTCACCTATGACGAGGCTGTGAGGGCTTGTCAAAAAGATGGTGCTCAGATCGCCAAGGTTGGCCAAATGTTTGCTGCCTGGAAGCTGAACAAGTACGATCGCTGTGACGCCGGCTGGTTGGCGGACGCCAGCGTCCGTTACCCCATCTATCATCCAAGGCGCCGCTGCAGCCCCACAGAGGCCGCTGTGAGGTTCAATGGCTTCCCTGACAAGAAGCACAAGCTGTACGGAGTGTATTGCTACAAGGAAAACAACTAATCCTACGAACACTTACATCTATACATGGTTCACAAGCATGCACAAACATAGACGTCAAAGAACACTCTCAATGGGTTAAAATGCATAGAAAAGAGAATTGTAATAACAAGTGATGCTTTCACACGGGAGATGTTGCATCATCATTCAGGACCTTAAAATATATTTTACACATATATTAGATATTATTTAATCAATGCAAATAATCAGTTGGGTAGGCTGACGTGTGTGGGTGAGATTTGGAAATATAAAAGCTAATGCAAAAATGTCATACAAGAAAAAACATGCCAACAAATCTAACAACAGCTAAGTGTGTCACGGTTGGACCAAAACGTTGGGCACTTATCCTGTTTTCGGTCCCAACATGAAGAGCAGATGAAAGCTCAGCCTCTGTGAAGCTCGTTAGGCAGGACTCGTTAGCTGAACCGTTCCCGACTGCCCCTCCCCTCTCAACAAGGTGCTATAGCTGCATCCTACCATATGCTTTTTTTCATGTTTTTTCTACAAATGCATTGGACCAAACTTGGACCAACAGCAAAGACAAAAACAAATAGGAACATCTAGCTGTTAGCAACGTGTTTTCTAAGTATGTAGAATGTGATAAACTTAGAAATGTATTTGTGTTGATATTTTTTATACACTGTAGAAATGTTTGTTGCTGTCTCTCTGGCCAATGTCTTCTTAGTTTACGTAAAACATATTGCAGTATTAGTAGGGTGGACTGGGGCTGGGACTGGGGTTGGGGTTGGGGTTGGGCTGGGGTTGGGCTGGGGTTGAGGCTGGGTTGGGGCTGGGGTTGAGGCTGGGTTGGGGCTGGGTTGGGGTTGGGAGGTGTTTGCACTGATCAGATGACATTAAGGATAGTGGACGACATAAACAGTAATTTTCCTCCCAAAATGCTTTGCCTGAGTAGAAGCAGCGTTGATCGTGTTGCTTGGGTCGCTGTCACTTCTAGAGCGATGCAGGGACTGTAGGCTGTCGTAGTGTTTGGCTTCAGAGCATGGCTCAGCTATAAGAAGTACACAGCTAAACAGCTTCCAGAAGATTTACTCTCAACTTCGTGTCAATGCTTTGATAAAGTGTTATTTTTGATACAGTTACTGGGTTTAAGTTGAATGAGCAGAACAAGCCTTGTCATTATATTCTTTTGGACACAATACTTTTAGCATGACCTGTTCTAAAAGTTAAAAATGACTCTTACGTCTTCATCTGATGCTTTTTTTCTGTAGTTGAAGACTGGATGAGATGGTATTTGCTGTATTTTACGATTTAATTCAAAGGACTTTCCTTTTTTAATGCTCCCTAAAATATGGAACTTTGAGTTAGTTTCTTCAGTGGTTTAAATGAGTAAAGGAAACATTTTAAGATTTTTAAATTTAGTACATTTCCAAGATAATCGAAGAACCCATACAGTACGTGCAGTAAACAAGTATTATGGATTGTTTTAGGGTTTTTGCTTTTGTCATACTTAACATGATTTAGATCATGAAATAAATGTGAATTTCAGATGAAGATAAACTAAGTACAAAATGCAGTTTTCAAATGTATTTATTAAGGGATTAAAAACTATCCAAATCAATTAATTAATTATCTGATTGATTAATTAACTGCTAAAACATATTTTTGGAAATGCATGTCCAGACTTCGTTCTACCAGATGCACCTGCTATCATGTGAACAAATACACTTGTTTGTACACGAGCCTGATTGACAACACTAAGACACTCCCCTTGCCTCTGATTGGTTGTTTTTAAGATTGTTCAGAGAGCAACAGGAGCACTGGGCAGAAATAGAGGAGCTCCATCTCTCCACAGTTTATCTGTCTCATATTACACTCCCACCACATGGTGACAGTTTTACAAACATGTTCAAAAGATATATTGTTAAAGTTACATGATGTAGTTTGAAGTGAATGAAAACATACAAAATGTACCTAAAAACTAATCGGCATAATTATTCAGTTATTGGGATTCTGAGGGCTAAACTAGGTAGTTTAGTGAATTTGTAAAGTTCTGGTGTGAGTTAGACTGGCAGCGCAGTAGGAAGGAAAGAACCTGAAGGATCTGACAAAGGGTTGACTAACAGGAAGGTGTGTATGCTGGACAGGTGGTTGCTTAGCAGCAAGCATCAGCTGGGCTGGAGACAAGGAGCTCGAGAGAGCTGAGACAGAAATGACTGATCAACAGAACCAGACTCAGCAGAGAGATTAACATACAGTTAGCAAGAATGCATAGAAACAAAAACAGAAACCCTAAAACTCCAAACCAGATCAAACCAAAATCCTAAAACAACTGCTGTGTTTTTTTTTCTGACTTTTTGGCTAAATTTATATCACTTTTAGGTTTAAGTTACTTTCAAGATATGTTTGTCATGTTATTCAAGGTTCAAACAGTAAAAATACATGAACCTCTCTAAACCTACTTCAACCTTTATTTGAAGCAGAAACAGACTGACATCTTTACAGCTGTTTTTGGGGTTTTTTCGGTGCTCATAACAAAGAGAAATAATGTCTTTCCTTTTCCATCAATGGATAAATTCGGATTTCCACTGTAATCAACAGTTTAGAGTTCATAAAATCTAAATCTGTGCTGAAAGTGCACAGCCCAATCCCTAGGAGGCAGGTGAAAATAAAAACGGCCGGATGAGATTAAAGAGGAAACGCTTGGTGACAAAATGTTGATGGCACATAGTCAGCTGAGGTCACACACTGGATGAAGCCAGGCCTGTGTGTGAGCAGGGCAGATGTGCTGGCAGTAAGTGGCTCATGACATGCTATCTAAGCTCTCCAAGACCCTGTTGAAAGCGTCTCTCAGTCTCCCAGCATGCTGAGCAAACAACAGCCAAGCTGTAGCAGCCTGCTGTATGTGGAAGAAACACAGTCAGTCATTTCTATATGAAAGCAGGAAGGGATTCTTCCATATATGGGCATTATGTGTTCACAGGCACAGATACAGGTTGAGGTTACCAAGCTGAAGGCTGGCATGTTGCTACTGTCTCTGGCTGAATCCCTGACAAATTACTGAACATTATTTCATTTGATTTAGTTTTTTTTATTTCTTTCACCCAGTCATAAATATGAATAGTTCATGTAACAACAGAAAGAAACATAAACTAATAATATCTGCACCATATTCACATGAAAATAAAATGAGATATTCAAACTCTTACAAACTTCTAAATGAACAAAAAATAAACCAAGAATTCACAACAAAACATTGGCTTAGTCAACATCAAATCACTTCGTCATGATTATTTCCTAATTTCTCACTTTGTACATAATTTTAAAAATATTTTACTGAGCTCATGAAGTTTCAATAAGCTTAATTGTATAAATATTGCATTGTGGGATCTCCACTCCCACTTATGACAGCTCTCTTATGTAAAAGAAAAATCAAGTCTACATATGTTTTACATTTACTACTCCACACTTCCACACAATATGTCAGATATGGAACAAAATGTGAGTTAAACACAACATACATTATTTATCATTTAAAATATTGTTAAAATAGTTTAGGATATTTTAACTTTTATATGATCTTCTACATGATTACACAGCTGACCTTATGACAGCCCAATGTGAGTTATGTTTCCTAATTCATATCTCTGCTCAATGACAGAGCATTGGGACCATACTTAGAAAAAATAAAAATAAAACTATGAGAATAAAGCCATAGTATTATGAGAATAAATTCATAATATGGTAAGAATAAAGTTGAAAAATACGAGAAAAATGTTGTAATAATATGAGAATAAAGTCATACAATTACAATTATCTTATTCTCTTATGTTTATAGATTTATTTTCTGATATTGGCCCTAATCCTCCATCATACTGCCCAGCCACAGCACCTGCAAAGTCAAATTTGTCATTTGTACTTCTAGAGCCAGGATCCTCTACGCTCCCCAGGATGTTTATGAGTATCCAGGACAACAGTGACAGTAATACCTTGAGTTAGAGTGTGGCTCCAGAATAGTTGACAGACCTTATTTTGAAGAAACACGATGATGAGAGATCTACTGTTTTACAGTGTGAATAATTTATTTCTCAGGAATAACAAAGATTGGGAAACAGCATTGATATTCTGGGTATTTATTCACTTTATTTTCTTCTTCTTCTCTTCCTCTTCCTCCATGGTGGGTAATGTAATGAGTGTAATGAAAACTGCAGCTCTCTGAAAGGAACGCAGTTATTGAGCTGAACTATGATATAAGTAGGGACACGTTTGTTCATGATGTCCAAGCATCAGATGTAGAGAGGTATATCGAAATTTTGACACACAATTGTTGGTACCGTTGACCTTTACTCACTGTCTGGACTGACCATTGGTCACTCAGACAATGGTCAGACAGACGCTAGTGAAGGCCCCACATGGTTGGGGTGAAGTCGAACGGTTGACGCAGAGTCACATAGTTTTAGGACATTCATTTTCACACACTCCTTTTTGTTGGGGCTGCTGTACACATGAACACACCCACCAAATTCTGAGCAATCACACAATATTTTCGCATGGAGAGAGGGGGGGCGTAAAGTTCACTATAGGGGCAAGAAAATGAGGATGAGAACAAAATGACACAATTTTCGTCACGTGACTGCGACAACAACTGCTGACTACGTCAGTTGGGCCCGACCATGCAGAGCCCTTATTAAGTCCTGATGCCGTACGTATGTTACTTTATGCTCCTCTCCTGTCTAGAAGTGCGCTAACTTTAGCTTCAAGTCAAACCATTATTTTTCTGTGCTTAACTATGTTTGTGAGTCAGAGTATTTTTTTGGGGGATTTTCTGTATTCATCGGAGATCTTCGTCATTCCAGTTCCACAATAAGGAAACCTTTAAGATCTTGAAGTAAAAAGTCAACTAAATGCATCATCATCCCTGACACCTTCTTCATGTAAGAGGACAACTAATGAGGCAGGGATTATAGCAGATTAAAAAAAAGAGACGTTGACCAGAGGGAGGCTGTTTGACTCCACACCGGCCGTCTGCAGATGGATAGTTCCTGAGTGATGCAGTAATGCAGCACGTGTGTTTCCACAAGGAGGGGTCACACTTCCACAGAACACAGAGCCAATTCACCGAGCTCCCTACAGTCGGTTCTGTAACCGTAGTTCAAGCTTCCTGCCAAAGTAAAGGTTGCTTTTAGGAAGCGAATGAGAGCAGCTTTGGTGACGTCTTGGTTTTCATGTTGACGCACATGAAAACACATGAATCCAGTCTCACACTGGATTCATGAAGGCTGTTGTGTAAAACATGACAAGTCAGCTGCCAGGGCTCAAGTTATCTGCAACATTTCTACCATAACTGGTAGCAGAGGCATCTACTGTGATTATCTAATAAAATGAGTTTTTCTGTTTCATCCACAGTTTGTGTGGAAGAAAAACAGCTGAAAATAGCAAACAATATCAGCTTTCTTCACTTCAGGTGCAATAAAGTTTGAGAAAAAAAAGACACATCACAGTTCCCAGCTGTTGAGCATGATTCATACATTCCCACTGCAGCTCCTCTGTGACTGAGTTTTGCTGTTTGAGGGATAAACTGATGATCTTACACAAGCCGTCAGTCTGACAATAGTTTGTAACGACCCAGTTCTCAGTCTGAAAGTCTCAGTTTGAAACAATGACACTGTAAAAAATAAAGATTACACCAATATGAAAATCCAGATTGCATCATGTTCTTATTGATTTTTAAGCATTGGATTAATATATAGTGTCATCTGTAAATGTCTCCTTGTTTTGTTTGCTTTTATTTCATTTTTTTTTCTTGTTCATTTTTTTGGCATTGTAATTTTGTATCACACAATAAAAAGAAAACTGTAAAACATCGATTGTTGCAATTTAATTTCTTTTTTTTCATTTTTTTGTTTTTCTTAATATAAAATAAGGTTTAAATTCTCTGACAGAGTGAACAGTAAGATAACATGAAGATGTTTTAGTTATGACTGTTTTTGGTTCTATAGTTGCTTTAGGTTATCATATCAAATAATTAAAATCTATGAAAGATTCATATCTGTTTCTAACTGGTAGTAGTAACATTATTTTGGAGTAGCCCAGCAGGGGTCCTGACTTCTGGAAGAAAAGGCCTTCTAATTCATAGAGCTGAAACTCATTTACAGAGAAAAATCATCAACATATCAGAGGAAACATGTAAAAGCTGGTCAGGAATTATGAGAATATGTTGATTAATATAATCCATACAAATGATTTCCACTGATTATTGAGGAGAGTAATGATACTTCTATACATGCCATTTATTTCTAAAATTGTTTTCAAACTGTACTATAGTACAGACATTGTACCTGTGCTCATTGTGTTATGTTCATTTTGTGAGATGTCAGTCTGATTTCCTAGATATGCATTTATTGATTATACAAAATAACTTTCAGTCTAATTTAGCCTGGAGGAGTGAATGACTCCAAGCTCTACAATATCCGAAATATAGATGCAGTGTAGGTTCTGGTGAATAGGAGAGTAAACAGTGTTTAATAGTGTTTGATGTTGTACGATTTCAATAAAAAAGTATTTTTGAAATCCTCAGGATTATCTATTATTGATTAATTTTAATTAATTAATTAATTAATTTTAAGTTTGGTAGATACAGATGTCCATGACGCATCATGGAGGTTTCAGAACAATATAAATTGTAAAACATCTGTGGGACTTACTCATCTCTGAGTTTCTGAAGTGAATTTAGATCAGCATCACCTGATCCTGAGTGTGTACACAACTGCACACACTCAGGATCCATCGCATTACTGCACACAGTTTGCAGTGACTTCAAGTAGTAACAGCTACAAGAAACATCAGACAATAACAATATCGGTCTGAGTTCATTGCTTTTTCACCGCCAAACAGTACTCATGGCTTTTGGAATAAATATTGACATGCTTTATGTTGTCTAATTTCATGACGTTCATATTCATCTGATTCTACATCAGAAGGTCTTCAGACTGTAGAGCAGGAGATGAGAGCAAGAGGAAGAAATCAGAACCACAGCCTTTTCATAAAGCTGTAAAAGTTTTATTACAACGTCTCGACTTCAAACAGAAATACAATAAAACACAGATAATGAGATGTTGCGCAGATAAAATGGATGGAACAATGATTACATAAAAATAAGCCTTTGCACCACAGATATATCAAGTACAGTAACGACAATGTAGAAAAAATATTTCAAAAGGAGCATGAAAAGGTTTATATCTGTTATTTCTAGACTTCAGAACACAGATCCCAGCTGTGCAGCATGTGGATGAAAAAAAACCTCATGATGGAGAAACTACAAGAATTTTTACGGTCAATTTGTTGCACTGATTTTGAGTTGCACCATGTCAAACACATACATTGTGTATCAAAAAACAAACAAACAACAACAACAACAACAAAAAACTAGAAATGCACCATAAAAGACTACATGGTAACAATGTTTCAAATTCATATTAATGACAGGCAAAAATCTGTAAACATTAAGAATGATGATAATAATGGATAAATCACCTCTGGCCCAACAGCCTTTACTTAATCACAGTCCATTCATAGTAAAAGTATGCAATAAGTTAAAGTCAGATGGCTTCATAATACATAGCTCATGAATAACCGGAACAGCACACATTGCAAATTTTTAATATTCCATTTTTACCTTTGTGTGCATTAATGTCCTATTTTCACCCCGACTACATAAAAACTCTAAAGAGAAAACAAACCATAAAAACAACTATGCGATTAGAATATGAAAAGATAAAATTTGCTCTATATATTATAATTTCATATTTGAAAAGTGATCTACTTTGATATTTTGGACTTGTTTTAGATCTGCATTGGAACTGGCCTGTCAATGTACAATCTGCATGTGTTTCTGTGCAGGTAAGATAGTAACTGCTCACAACCTTTCTGCAAATCACCACCTTAAAAAATCAAAACATTCCTTTAGGACTTAAAAAATAAAAATCAATCAGTCAGACTGTATAAAAGGATCAAACAGGGCGTGTCTGACTGATCCAGTACTTGGTGTTTTATGAGTAACTTATCCTAAAAGCATTAAATAAGGCACCAGTGCAACTGCTCAGCTAACTCATATGTTGTTGTTGAACACACTCTCTCTGGTGTGCATCACAGCTCCCTCCATGGCCACACCCAGGCTGCCAAATGCATGCAGAAAGATTACTTTATGGAACATGCAAACTTTATGTTGTTAGTGCACTCCACCTGGTAATTTGTGGTAAATTGTCCCAGCAGCTGCAGGCACCAGTGCTTCATAAACTTCTGGAACTCCAGACAAAATCAAAACAAGATAGACACATGTTCTTTTCCTGGGCCATAAAACCTGGAATAACAGTCCCTCAGTCTGATCACAGTGGCACCTTAATCCTTAAAGAGTTAGATCAATTTATGTCATGTTACTTCATCAAATGATGAAATGAAGACTGAACTAACGGCCAAAAAACACATCACATCTGAATCACCAAAACATAATAAAACCCATTCATGTTCAATCATTAGTAATTCTATTCCAGTCTAAAGCAAAGTGTTCAATCAAATGCTTAAAGGGGCAGTTTTATGTAAAAATCTACGTTTTAGAGCTTTACATCATGTTATAATGTTATTCCCCCATCAAAAACATACCTGGGGTGTCATCTTAATTCATTCATGCATGATTGAAAAAAAAAATCCCTTAATCTCCATGGCAACCATTCAGCTGCACAAGACACCTGGGTGGACCTAGCCCCGCCTTTGAGACACAGCTCCTCCTCTGAGCTGCAGTTTCCACCTCACAGAGCAGCCCTCCCTGCAACTCCCATCACTCAGCTCCTTCCGACTAGCCAGCAGAAATTAGCAAACACCTGGTAGAACTGTGTATCTACTGACCTCATCATAGGACCAACACTGGTAAAAACGTTGTTAAAGGGTTAATAGAGGAGCCATGTTGTGATGACTTCCTGGAGGTGGAGTTTTTTTTTTTTTTTTTAAGAGACAGAGGCCCAATTTCAAAGCCTTAAATTACAAAAGTCAAATTTCTTTTAGGTCATATTTGATATATTGAGCATTTTTATAAGAACTGAAGGCAACATAGTCACTTAAATGTGCCTGGAAAATACATAATACTGCCCCTTTAAATGATGATGTACACAGATCTGGCATAACATTATGACATGCTTGCCTAATAGTGTGTCCGTCCCCCTTCTTCTGACAGAACACCTTTGACCAGAGGAATGTTGGATCCCTCTGGACCACAGAGGTGTGCTGTGATGTCCTGCACACCAGCAGTAAACTGAGCAGGTGTCAGAGGTGGAGAACAATCCTTCCATTTGTCCAGCACAACCTGCAGATGCTCAGTTCTATTGAGATCTGGGGAATTTGGAGGCCAAGTAAACAACATTGACTGAAGCTGTTCTATTGTTGCTGTGTGCCAGGGTGCATTGTACTGCTGTAAGGACCCAAAGTCATCTGGAAAAATCGTTTCCAACCTGCCTGTTGGACTGGACTGAAACATCCTCAACTAGGCATCACTTTGAATATTAGTGGTTCATATGCTATGCAGTCTTTCTGATACTAGTAAAGTAATTTATATTGACCAAATTCAAAACTTCATAACAAAAATGGTAGTTTCTTGGTGTGCTTTTACAAAAATCGTGTTTTCTTGTTCTATAAAAGGTAGAGTGAGAGAGTCCTATCATCCACATACAAAACCCTCTGCAATGTTGTGACATATTTAGCAAAGTGTTCTCAGCATGAGCATTTTCTAAAACTTAAAGCAACAAGAAAGAGTGTCAGTGACTCAAGTTGTTCAACATTGTATGAAAACTGAGACAATCGCTGAGTTAAGAAAAAAGTGAATCAATCCCAAGTGTTACAGTTAATATCCTATAGTTTTTTTTTTTTGTTTGTTTTTTTGTTGTTTTTTTGGAAAATACATGTTGGCACATCTCACATGTTGTTCTTGTGAGACCCTTCAATAGACAGGCGATCTAACAACACTGCCTCTGTCCATCGATGCCTCTGGACCAACAAGGCCAGTCTGCATTGATCTGTTGCCTTCACGATTCTGGAACAAATCCTCAAACCCATTCAGTGATCGGGGTGATCCCTGTGGTTCGCGTGCTTCTTCTGCCGGAACAGCTGCTGAACTCGGGCCTGGAAGGGGCTCCAGAGGCTCTGCAGGATGCCGTAGCTCTGCTCCTGCTCCTGGCTCTGATTGGCCTTCCCTTGGCTGTTGGTGTGATGGACGTGGTTCCTCATTTGCTCTTCCCTCTGGTTGCCATAGTGCTCAACAATCATTGAGTGGTGGTAGGTCGCAGCTGAGAGAGACAGATAAAAAAAAGTGTCAGCAGGATAACTGCTGCAGGCGTTCAGTCCCATTCAGAGCTCACTTACGGCTCATGCAGGTGATTTTGGGCGTTTCCCACTGGCCGCTGGCGCAGCAGCGGACGGTCGGGGTGTGTCTCTGGATGAAGCCCTTTTTGCAGTGATACCTGACCAGGGAATTGATCTCATAGCGGGGCTTCTTTGCTCCAAACACTTCAGCGTGCTTCACTAAAGGCGGCTGGCTGCAGGCCACTGCAGGGTCAGAAACAGAGAGCAGCTAGAGTGACGGACACGTTCTGTCATCAGCAATGGACGGTGCAGCGACAGGTAAACAGAACTCATGAACAATCTTATATGACATGTGACGAGAGATCAGTATGAACTACTGGGTGTTCAGTATGAACTACTGGGTGTTCAGTCGCTGAGTTAAGAAAAAAGTGAATCAATCCCAAGTGTTACAGTTAACACTGTAACACTTGGGAGCTTAACACTGGTGGTGTTAAGCTCACCACCATTCATGGTGGTGAGCTTAACACACTCTGCGCCTGTGCTCAGACACCAGGGGGCGATACAGAAAGACGTTCAGCGAAGTTCTGAACACTGAGGGAACTGAAAGGTTTGACATGGGGTTGGAGCCCACCTGTTCCCTTCTTGCAGGTGAAGGTCAGGTGGTAGTTGCAGGGCACGTCGTTCCACTGCCCCCCCTCATGCCAGATCATCACCACGCAGTCCTCCCCAGACTGGAAGAAGCTGTCCGGCTGGTTTGGCCTCCAGTTGTCATATTGCTGCCAGAACAACGTTTCATTTTAGTGACGAACAGTCAAACAATAATCAGACACTCAAATTTCACTTCAATTATACTCAGACTGGACTTTTGAAATTCAGATCTTGTATCTTGTACCTGCTCCTTTTTGAGCAAATTATGAAAAATTGCATACAGTGGGCATGATCATTTGTTTTATTTTTTTATTTTTTACTGTTTTTACTTTTTGTCTGTTATAAATAAATAAATAAATAAATAAATAAATAAATAAATAAATAAATAAATAAAATGTCCAAAAAAGTAAAAATATTGACTTTTGAAACTGAGAAATTTCCCTGATTTTTTTATTTTATTTTATTTTTTAGAAATTTTCTGAGAATAATTAAAACATTTCTGGGGGGGTTTCAAGCAAATTTTCAGCTTTTCAAACTCAGACATTTCCAAGTGTTGTAGTTAAAAAAATATCTGAGTTTTTGGTGAAAATGTACTCCTCCTCTTTTTTTCCTCCTCTGTCCTAATATGCTGTTGTTACTGGAAAATTATTTATTTTCCAGTAGTTTCTCACAGGCTCATTTTTCTTAGAACCGTTTATATGGAGAAAGGTCAGCATCTGATTCTTTCCTCATTCTGCCAACCATACTTAATGAATAAAAGAAAAAGGGTACAAAATGTACCCAGAAGCTTAATGAGTAAATGAAAACTGGAAGTTATTGCATAGTAACTGCTCTCTAACATCTGCAGACTCTGCAGGACTGAAGCTGCAAAACACCAGCAGCTATCATCACTCTTCTTTTTCCTCACCAGGAGCTGGATGTATTTCACTGAGCCACCAGACGGTGGCGCTGGCGAAATAACCCAGAGATCAGGGGTGGAGAAGCTGAAGCCTCATATTGGTTGGGATAAACAAAGAGGTTCCTGTAGTTTGGTTCAGATGGCGTCGGTAGTGAGAAGAAGTGAAGCTGCAGGTTTAAAGTCTCTGGGTGTGTCCTCTTCGTCAATGATGACACATCAAAACAACAGTTTTCTTGTTGCTCCCATCAACTAATCTGGCCCAGATGCACCCCAGTTCTCCCAGAACACACACACATGAGCAGCACACACACGTGTGCAGCTGTGTTCAGGTTCCATGTCAAACAAACACAGGTCTGCTGTCAGGGACTCCGTGTGTCACCGTGTCGCTAGGTCATCTGTGTAGCAAATATTTTACCGTAACTCAGCAGAGGAACGACTCTGTCTGTTGGTAAGGTAAAAAAAAAAAGTGAACATTTTATGTTAAAATTCTTAAACTGTTGCTGTGTGCAACAATCTGCAGAACTGTGAAGAAAGAAAACCTCCATGGTCTGTGTGTTTACATGAAGGTTAATGTGCAAGCTGCTTATAATAGTAATTTACAGCAAATTTC
Source organism: Poecilia latipinna (assembly GCF_001443285.1). Lineage (NCBI taxonomy): Eukaryota > Metazoa > Chordata > Actinopteri > Cyprinodontiformes > Poeciliidae > Poecilia > Poecilia latipinna. Next base: position 211,875 of record NW_015113504.1, read on the forward strand.
TGTGTTTCTCCAGCATGTGATCTGTGTGTGTGTGTGTGTGTGTGTGTGTGTGTGTGTGTGTGTGTGTTTTTATAGCCATAATCAGTAGATTGAACAGTATCTGATCACCTTTACCTAAACATCCTGAGGCGCTTTGGATTTCTGGAGCAGAAAATCAGTTTTAGATTCAGATTAACTGCCTGTCAGAAGCAGAATCAGTTAATTGTTTCAGCCTGCTGGAATATGAACAGTTGATTGTTACGGTGTGCTTTCCCTGTCCGCAGTGAAGCTCAGTCTGCCTGGCTCTCTTGCAACAAAAAGAAAAAAAAAAAAAAACCAAGGCACAACTAATAATTAAGAGTATTTATTTTAGTGTTAAAGGGGCAGTATGATGTATTTTCCAGCCACATAGTGCTGCTTTATGTCGCAATCAAGTAACTTTGTTACCTTCAGTTGTCATAAAAATGTTGCAAATATAACTTAAAAGAAATTTGACTTTGTAATTTAATGTTTTAAAATTGGGCCTCTGTCTCTAAGAAACTTGCTTTCTCCAACACTCCACCTTCAGGAAGTCATCACACCATGGCTCCTCTGTTAGCCCTTCAACAATGTTTTTAGCAGCGTTGCGCTGAGCTGCAGTCCCTATAATGAGCTCAGTAGATGTGCAGTTCCACCAGGTGTTTACTAAATGCTACAGGCTAGTCTGAAGGAGCTGCTCTGTGAGGAGGAAGGTTTAAAGCTGCAGCTCCAAGGAGGAGTTTTGTCCTTGTAGGCGGGGCTAGGTCCACCCAGGTGTTTTGCTCAGCTGAATGGTTGCCCCGGGAGATTGAAGGATTTCTCAAACATACATAAAAATCAAGACAACACTCCAGGTATGTTTTGGATGAGGGAATAACATTACAACATGAAAAAAGTCGATTTCACTTAATATTGCCCCTCAAGTTTTTTGTTTCAGCTATTTCATAATTCTACCCTTTTTCACTGCTAATAAAAATCAAAGCGGAAGTTTAAAATTTGCTCGATCCAGTCCACTCTGATCATTGAACCCATCACCCCGCCATTATCAGCTCACCATTGGATTTCCGTCAGTCCACCTGAAGTCTCTCTCAAACATTCGGTCATTCAGGCCGATCCACTGGTAGTCACTGCCCAGACCTGCAGAGGGATGGATGGATGGACGGCCTGGTCAGTGAAGCTGAAGAAGCAACGCAGCTCTTCCTGCGACAGACTCACGGTTGACAAAGATCTGCTCCTCCTGTGACAGGATGCTGGTCAGGTGGCCCCCGTGCAGACGACACTCCCTCTCCGCAGCATCCCACGTCCGCCGATGTTTGAAGTATTTGTAGCAGTGGGACTGAAACTTGGCCCAGCCGATCCCACACACCTCAGTGTCTGCACACACAGAAACACAGCATGCTAACCCCCTAACACACACAGTTCTTATAATTCTAGTATACGATTATGAATTCTCCATTTCGTGGTTGCATCCTCGATATAGTTTAGATGCATTTCATTTACTCAGTAGTGTTGTATCTGGTTGGTTTCTTCATTATAATTTGTGTTTGTCAGTTAGCCACTTAGCTACAGTATCATGTATTTTACAAGGAAATGTTCATTAATATGCACTGTTGCAATTTTAAAAATAAACTGTGCTGAATTAGAAGACAAGCTGAGGATGCTGCTCACTTTGCATGAATGAAAAAGGTTTTATTCTGTTGAATGTTTGGACTGTCCTGTTTATTATGGGGCTAAACCAGTCATTGTCTTCAATAATGACGATTAGTGATTAGTGTGATTAATCACAGCCCAAGATAGCTTATTTTTTTGTATTGACTGACAACACAAGATAAAATATAAAGGATCAAAGATATGAAATGTAAAAGAAGTGCAACAAAATATTATTTCATCAACAGATGGATTTCATTTTTTTCTCTGTTACATAAAAAGATGTGACATTTAACTTATCCATATAATGACAAGTTAAATGTAAATGTATGCTAAACAATTAGCTTTTGAATAAGACTGTTTTCAACCATATTTGTGTTTCTCTTTTTTCTTTTTTTTTCCTGCCACAAATATAAAGAACAAATTGACAATCATCCAACAAGTAATCATTCCATTCATGTCATATCATGTCACAAAAAGGAAGTGAATGTAGTGAGTCAACGACACAACGCAAGTAAATGTTGCTACGTGTTTGTCCAGGAAAGCGAATGCTGAAAGTCTATGACTCAATGCAACCTAATGGGTTTCCTTAGAAACTTTTTAAACTTTGAATAATTAACTGAGCCTGATAACTAGGATGCCTGTGTAGTTGCACTGAAATGACTTTTTCATAAAACGCCTTGAGGCGACATTCATTGTGAATTGCTGCTATATAAATAAACTGAACTGAATGACAATATTTTTAAATTATTTTTACAAAAACTTTCTTTTTTGCAACAGAAAAAGTCAAACAGCAGCTCTGCTCGCCCATCACTGGGACCAAACTTTGATGAAACGTTAAACTCCGGCTGAGCACGAATGTGGAGTTCATGCTCAGCCGAACTCCACTTTCGTGCTGAGCACATGGCGCAGCTCATCTCACACTGCCTGTGGCCGTGTGAGATGAGCTGCGCCGTTCTGATATGTTGCATCGCGAGGGTCGCAGGAGGTCAGCCTAAAACACCTCCTTGTCTCCTGCATCCAGGAGACGTGGTGGGAGGCACCATGTGGCAGGAATGACTCGGTGCCAAGCAGCTGCAAAAGCTTTCTGCTAGAATAATACAGCAATTATCTGTTTTTTTTCTTCCTGATGCTTTCCACGATGATAACTCTACAAGAGGACATCTGTGTCCCTGTCGCTGTGTCCACCACCTTCTTGAAACAATGAGGAGGAATTTGGAAGTTTCATCTAATGCTACAAGCAACACATTTATCTTACCAATGGATAAACTGTGCAGACAAACATTTTGAGGCTGGGGATTTCCTCACCCCTCCACTCCTCCACCCACCGCTCATAATGAAACGGGAAGCAGTGTAAATAATGAGGGCTTCAGCAATACGCCCAGCTCACGAGATGAGAAGATGCTGCATGATGTTTGGTTCATGAGATGAGATGAGATGAGATTTCACTGGAGCTCCTCTGCTGGAGGCAGAGATGGACATCTGGCCAATACAGCAGCATGCTCAGTGAGACTTCTGCTGAAGCTCTACAAGGATGAATCATGGTTTCTGCTGGATCAAGTTGAATTAACATGCTGATCTTCACAGGCTGCATGGATGAGCTTCATCAGTCAAGAGGAGTCTTGTGCAGGGTTACAAAAGTTTAGGGTTTGTTATAGTCTAGTTATTGTAAGAAACCGCATACCTGTTGAAACGGAAGGTTTTACATATTTTATACTTATCTCTGGTGTAGGGGGTTTAAGATTATCTTCAGATTAGCCGCTACATTTTCCACACATTCTGAACACTGCCATGCAGGTACTACATGACTTTTTACCAAAGGGTTTATAAAAGCTGGACCGCATGAAGAGGAGCGGACAAGCCAGGTGTGAGACAAGTGAGTGTGAGGCCGTTCACTTCCGACTCTGAAGACGAAACCTTTAGTGGCTTTAGTGCGAAGCGGCAGGAGGAAGATAAAATGCCCATCAATAGCTTTCATTTTCTTCAGGGACAGGAACGGTTCGGAAAAAGTATTTACAGTAAGTTGCAGCTGGTATGTATTCATTAAAAGCTTTAAAAAAATGTGTAAATATGTCATGCTACAACATCTTATAGACAAGTGTAGCTATAGATAGACTGTTTCATTGTTTTCGAAGTTAGTGGGTGTGGCTTCAATAAGTAATGACATAGTAAAGATTGTGGTTTGTATATTTCTACATGAGGTTAAATTCAAAGGGGTTCACAGCCTATCTGAACCTGTTTGTTCAAATAGGCTTGTTGTTTCTTTGTCCCATGACGCTAGTCTAGTTCTTTTAAAGCAAATCTTGAGATACCAACAACAATTTGCTTCAAAAGATTGCATACCTAACTTTTGAAAATACATGCACCTTTCCTCCAGATGTGAATCAAATGACTAAACTCTGCTTTTAAGTTAGATAACTTCTAGCCTGCAGTTTCACAAATCACTTTAGATTAGAAGTTGCATGAACAACCCTTTTACATCGAGATATAATACATTATAATCGAAGAAAGAATGCAACTGGTCTGCCTGAAATTAGTCCAGTGTTCAACATACTCAAGCTTATCACCTTTTTAAATTTACTTAGTGCTCATTTGGATACAAAATAACTCTTGTGGCTGAAAACCAGCCGTCAGTTCTGGAAAATCAGAATCTCGAGCGCCTCTTGAGACCTCTTTCAAACCTGGATGGAAGGCTGAGTAATGACAGAAGAATTGGACGGCAGGCTGAAACTAATCTGCAGAGGAGCCGACGCCCGGTGCTGGACATTGTCCAGCTGCACTCACAAATGTGTGCACAGCTCATACAGACCGATAGACAAGTTGGACTTAAGTGCATGTGCATATCGGCATGTGGCAGAAAGCTGGAATTGAATCCAAAACTTTCAGACTGTAAGACAAGTACCTTACCCACTGACTCAGTCAGTCCATGTGTTCTTTGAAGTCACCAATAGAATGATGAAATATTACTGTACATCACCCTGTAGCAATGCCTTCAAATATGGAAGTTAAAGACCCAATTAGATCCTTCAAAAGCTTTCATCCCTCATTCATCCTGCTCTTATTTTTGTCCCATCTTAGCCAGCAGAGAGATGGAGAGGAAACTTACATCCAATCCAAACACAAAAAGTGTTGTGAAATAACATTTACATTTGGTGCTCTGATTAATGTGTGGATGGATAAAACGAACTGTGATTATGTTGAATGTTTTGTTAAAGGTGATAACAAATCAGTCACCGGTCAGGGTTAGGTCCATAAATTTGCTCAGCTTTTGTAGCCTGGTAAAAAGCAGCCCCTTGTTCTACACTTTGCTTCATGTCTGGACCCTAAGGTAATGAGAGATGATCGCTTGCTACAGGCGTGGACTCTGATTAAATTTAAAATTTTACCCAATTGCTATGGTGACATTTTTAATACGGCAGTTCAATGCTAATGAGCTTACCGGAATTTGCCTGTGGTGTGAACAACCGTCCTCCACAGTGAAGACAGAAGTGCCTAGCTGAACGAGTGGTTGTTAAATGATATTTGGAAGCATTGCCAATGCTTACTGAACGACTTCTTTCACTTCCTCCGCTGCCATTGAAAAACTACAGGCAGAACACAATTCTAAAACACGCAGAAAGTTGACGTCATCGTTCACAGCTTCTCCTTTTGTTTGCTGATTGACCCAGTTGAAATTCTACTGGAGAAAGTCCAGATGGATCACTGAAGTAAGATTAAAATCGTGCAGAATTGTGTAGGAATGCAAAGGTCATGGTCAGATACTCGAAAGAAAAGTTCTAGTTCAAGTTCTTATAAACCTCAAATTTATTGACCTAACACTTCTTTCACAGAGCAGACAGCAGCATCAAAAGCCTGTTTAGGTGTTGTACTCGACCTTGTTCGCAGAGCTGTCCTGTGTAGCTGGGCAGGCAGAGACAGGTGAAGGAGTTGACCCTGTCCAAGCAGGTGGCTCCATTCAGACACGGATTAGAGTTGCACTCATCTACATCTGCAGACAAACAACGCAGGGCTTTATTATTACACATCATCAGTCTCTCAGCATGGGGATCGAGTGGTCGGCTCTCTGTGTCTGGGTACCCGTTTCACAGCGCAGGCCGCTGAATCCAGGTGCACAGACGCAGATGTTCACTGGGCCTTTCTCGAAGCAGGAACCTCCATTCAGACAGACATTGACTGAGCACGGCAGTAGGTCTGCACACATTAAAAAGAAAGGATGGAATAGTTATCTGAGCTGTGATGTCCAGCATCTGTTTGTATGCAGCTACATGTACTCAACTGTTCCAAACCTTATACCTTGAACATTCACAGGGCTGGGCTCCACAGAAGGCTCTAAATCAGACCTGGCCTCTGCCTGCTCTGTGATTCCACTCTGTACAGGGGTCTCCGGGAGGGACTCCACCAAAACAGGGGAGCTTTTACTGTCATAATCCACAGATTCTTCATTTGGGAGAGCATTAGCTGAAGGATCATGGATTAGAGCCCATTGGGGGGTGGAGAGCGTTGTCTGGTCAACAGGTATAAAAACTGCAGTGGTTGGCTCATCCCACATGCTAAGTGTGGAGCTTGTGGTGGATGGACCTGAAGTATGATCAGATGTTGGAGGTGAAGGCTTGTTGGTGACAGCTGAATGTTTCTTGAGATCTGGTAAAGTGACGGAATAATGCGTAACCCTGCTGGTTTTGGAGTATGTGTCTTGTGTTTCTGTTGTACTTTGGTGTCCAGGAATCAGAGGTGCCACATCTGGTAAAACAGTGGCACTGACCCCTGGAGGCAGGTCAGCCGGACCACCCTGATCCCCCGAGGCCTCGCCCTCTCCAGATATCTGCTCCGCACCTGAGCCTGTTTCTTGAGCTCCTTCGGCAGTCTCTGCAACTCCGTCTGTTTCTTTTATGACTGTTGCGTGTAGAGGCTGCTCAGTGTGAAGGGTGGGGTGAATTGATGGGGGTGTCTTGGCGAGGCTGGGTAAATCTGGAAGATAATCATCTTGCCCTGAGGCCTCCTCCTGTCCAGAAGCAGATCCTTCAAAGTTGCCTATCTGGGTATCTGTGGACATTTTCTGGGACTTTATACCTGGGGTAAAAGTTGGAGGTTCTCTCCCTCCTATCTCTGCCTCATCTGTCATCACACCAGTCAAAATTGAAGCCAGAGTGGGAACATTTCCATCTTCAGAACGTTCTTGCAAAGCCTCAGCATTATTGTCCGCTGTGCCTTCATGGTCGATGTGAGTTGGGCCGGTCTGGGAAACATCATGGACAATAGGACCTGGCAGTGTTGTAGATTTTATTGATGAGACTGTAGATGAAGATGTGGTGGTGGTGGCTGCTGCTTTTTCTGGCCCTTGAGATGAAGTAGTCTGTGGGTCTAGGAAGACTTTGGGGGTTAGCTTGTCATCAAGGACTGGAACAGTAACACCCTGTTGGTCTGTATCTGTTGGAGGAGTGGTCTCATCGAGGGTCTTGTCTGTGTGACTCTGTAAGACACTGTGGTCTAAAGGATGCACACTTAGATCGTCTTTGTCCCCCATGTCCACCTCCACAACATAAACGGGAGACGCAGTCTCAAACTGATCCCCTCGGGCTTCTTCTGGAGGTTGTGGGCTGAATGACACCTGGATGGACAGAAGCAAATAAGGAAGTTCATGAAGAAGAATATTGGTCACCTAGATTTGCTCAAACGGGTCAAACTTTCGCTGACATCACTGTCAGACCCTAACAGGAGGCACAGATTCATGTGTGGATAATTTTTCTTCTAACTTGCTGAATAGGAACGAAGACTTGTAAACTTTCAAAGTATAAACTGATGAGCTTTAAGATTAGTTGTTTGTCCAGCGGATGACCTTGTTTGTTTTTTTACAGCCGAAACTGAGACTCGCATAACTTTTGCAGTCTGGTCCTCTCAGAAGTCTGGCTGAAGCCTCTCCTGGTTCAACAAAGTCAACTAGTGGTGTTCTACTCATTTTGTTACCTAAAAAACAGAACTGCTGACTGCAATCAGATCCAACCAGCAGAGTGCACCAGCTTATAAATAAAAAAATAATAAACAGCTTGATGAACGTAGAATGTCTTTTAACTTGACAAGGTCAAGGCCTACTACTTTAGCTGATTCACTCAACCTACTTTCAATGACAGTAGAAATAGTATTAATAGAATTATTACTGCACATCTACTACGACAGATAGAAAAGGAGAAACAAAGGCTGGAATGACAGACAGTCTGAGTCATCAGGTGATTGAAGTCTCCTCTGTACCTCATGTTTTCCGTTGACAAACCGGATCGTCTCAGGCAGGAGTTCAGAGTCTTCATTGTTCAGGACAGCCTCACTGGATACCTGAGTGAGTCCGGAGATTTGTGGCAATAGAGGATGGGAGCCGTTTGATGGCTTGTTCAGGAAATCCAAGACTCGACTCACTGGAGGCAGAGGAGACAGAACAAGCTTTAACAGAAACAGACACACTCTGGTCTGACGTAAAAACCTTTGTATACTATTTGTACCAAAGTGTGGGCCATGATGAATATGACGAACCATGGGTGTTAAACTACAGTTCTCGAGGGTCCTTGTTTTTCGTCCTTTCAAAGTATCTGTTTCAACACACCTCAATCAAATAATTATGTCATTATCAGTTCTCTGAAGAATTTGGCAACATGCTGAAGATGCAATTTAGCCATTAGATCCAGGTGTTTTACACCAGGAACACATCCAAAGGTTGTCCACATTTTCCTGCTTTTTACTGCTTACAACACTTACCAAACTGTAGGACTCTCATATCATTTATAAGTTGCAAAAATACTTAAAGGAAATATTTTGGTGTTATTGGGTACCAATGTATCTACAAAATATAGTATTGCCATCATCACATTTGAATTTGTGATACAATTTCTCTTGATTACAGGTTTGGACTTCAGAAAGGTCGATCCTGAATTTGCATCGTCAGCCATTCATTTGATTTGAGGTGTGGAAAGTGGTAACATTTTTTATTTAAAGGGGCGGTATTATGTAAAATCAACTTTTTGAGTTTTCCATCATCAAAAACATACATGGTGTGTTGTTTTGATTCTTTCGTGTATGTTTGAGAAATCCTTTAATCTCCCATGTCAACGATTCAGCTGTGCAAATTTGTTTTAAGTCATATTTCATATATACAATATGTTGATAACAACTGAAGGTAACAGTCACTTGATTATGCTATAAAATGGCACTATGTAGCTGAAAAACACATACTGCCCTTTTACTCTGGGAAAAATGTGCTTCTGAAATCAGCTTATGTTGTTCTAAAATATATTATGCAGAAGCAAGTACAGATTGGAATGGAAATAAAACGTGTGAAGATTCTGGTTGTCCAAAGCAGCACAGAACCCCATGACATGTTCTATTACGATACAGACACGGTGTTCTGGACTTTATAAAGACTGTGTGAGAAGACATTTTGTGTGTGGCTCTTCTTGCCTGCTCAGAGGTTTAAACATCGGACCACTCTGTATACGGAGCATGCAGAGTGACTTGCATGAAATGACCACCTGGACTCAAGCAAACCCAACATGCTTCCAATATCAAACTCTGCTGATGCCAGGGATGCAGTCTGTTAAACCTTCAATCACTGTTTTGACATCATTCATGGTTTCACAGTTTTTATACAGTCCAATCCAGAGGAGAATGCAGAAAGACCGTTCTCCCTGCCTCACACATGTCAGTTGATATATGTGTGAACTAAATTAAATTGAGCTAAATTTTATATTAAATAAATTAAATTGAAATTTGGTGTAGGTTCTATGCTTTCCATTAGATTATGTCACTTTCAATGCCCATTATTAATGTACTTGTGTATCAAAATACACCTAAACAGGACTTATTAATTCAGTTTAGTAAAAATAGTAGTTTAATGTGTTTGTCCGAGAATGTATTTTTCATCTTTTTACTAAACATTGTTCATGGTCCAGCTGTTGTTGTCTCCAGATTTTGGTAATCTTAAAATAAGATAACCAAAATCTGGTCTTTTTTCTTAAAAAAAGAAAAAAGTTGTTTTTCTACTTATGTAACTTGTTGAAGAAATCTCACTGCCGTCTTTCAGAAGGCTGTAAAGTATTTTTTTGTAAGGTCTAGTAAAGAAACAGATTGGCCCCCAGCTGCTCACTTGGAATCATATTATGAGAATAATCTTTGAAAATGTATCCGTTTGTTTTCTCTTCTGTTTGCCGCAGATTTATTGAGTCTTCTGTTTCCATGCAGTCTACGGATCAGAGTGTTTACTTTGAATCCTGCTGGAGAAACACTGGTTGCTAATAGTTCTCTGAAATGTATGTCCTCTAATTACTGCATGCAAACTGTGATGAGCACAGTTGAAATAAGATACTAACATAAATTTATAAAAAGAAACCATTTTTTCTCAGTCATTGATGTAAATGAAACCATTTACATCAATCAGGATTACCAAACTGTGTCTCTCTGCTCAATACCATAACAATGAGAGAAAACTTTTCATAGAGAAGTTTTTTTTTAATTATTATTATTTTGCTTTCTTAAAAGACTTAGGGTTACAAGAACTAAATTTACGTTGCATTAAAACAATTTGTTTAAATCCAGAAGATTATGTCAATCTGATAAGTTAAATTACAAATTTTAGCTGTGATCTGTGTGTACGTCTTGTTTTTAAGTGCTTGTTTTTGGACAGTGTCCCTGAGGATCTGGAAAAACAGCTAGAAGTAAAATAAAATTGTTTTATTATGAAATGCATCTGTGGATGTATTTTAAAGACACGCCGTCTTGAGTGACATCATGTAAAAATTAAAAATAAATGATTCATCAATGATGACCATTGTCATCACAGGTGAGAAATGTAAGAATCAATACGGGGACAAAAGCCTTGTAAAGATGCTGCTGAAGCATCTTTAGACCGATTCATAGTGAAACCGATCCGATATCAATATCAGTATTCAATATCGATCTAGAAAAGAATTCTAGATTGGCTATCAGTGACAATGTTGGCGATGCATAAGTGCAGATCTATTCAGTCTAGAATGTAGAGTTATCAAGTAAATATTTAATTCAGTATATTTACATCTGTTTTAAAAAAAGAAACACTCTAAGTCAATTCAGCACAGTTTTTCAAATTCAAAATTCAAAAATACCTTATTGATTCCAAAGGGAAATTAAATACTACTTAAAAAATCATTATCAATTGATTTTTCAAGGAGTTATTTCTGTATCAGATCGGTATCGGTTGATTCAGCGCCTCAGATATTTGTATTGGGAGTAAGTAAAAAAATAATAGATCAATTCAGCACTGCTAGGTTGTACAATGTATTCAAATATACTGTCATCACAACATTGATCTGTGTGATATTCATTATGTAAAGGGCTGCTTTGAGTGCTTTAATTGTTGGCTAATATTTTCCTAGCATTATGAACTTGTATTTTTCAGGCTTGTGTAATATTCAGGCAATTAGAGTCCAGCAATAAATACTCACATTGGAAAAGAATGACATTGCCTAAAGCTCTGATTACGAAGATGACAGAAGAAAATAGGCAGATATCGCAACTGATATCATCTCAGTATTTACCAATATTATTACAACTTCAACATTTTTTAACACTGTGTACCGCTAATTCTTAGACATGTCCTGTGGTGTGATGAAGCTATAATTAAACATCTGACCATAACGATTGTTTTTGCTCATGGTGGAAATCGGCAAAGTCTGCAAATCTAAGAAGAGCAGCAACTGTGAAGCTCAGTGGTGGCAGCATGATTCAGAGGAGACATTGTTGCAGGAGGGACTGGTGCGCTTCACAAAATGTATGTCATCATGAGGGAAGAATAATATGTAGAATATCTTAAGACATCAGCCAGGAAGTTGAAGCTTGGGCAAAAATGGGAAAATTAATGTTATTATGCATGTAAGCATCTGAATTTAAAGCAGCAGAGGTGGAAAAACAAATCCCTAAAAACCTTTCTGTAACAAATTGTTTTGGTAATCCTAACTGACATAAAGCAGGAAAAGTTTAGTCTGAATTAATGTTGTCATACAGTGAGGGGATAAAAAAATCTCTTTCATTTTTTACATTTATGGAAATGTGTGGTTTCTGCTGTACTTCTTCTGCAACCAGTGTTGCCCCACAGCAGCTCCTTTCTGATATTGATTTAAAGCAGCCACAGATCATAAACAGTTTCTGGCCTCTGTTTGTTATGATTAAGACCCACCACTGCCAGCAGCTGCTCTGAAACAATGCATGCTTTTGTCTCCTCATTAGGATTTTATGTTCAAAATGGGAGAAAGGTTGTGGGAAGTTGGGTAAAATTCTGCTAGGAGGGATTCAGACTGACATCCGAAGACTAAAAGAACGCCATGCCTACGACTTTAAGAGACCAGAAAGAGTTTCTTGATAATTCAATAGCTTTAATTATGTCAAAGTTTAATGAGACGTAGGCTTTCAAAACCTATGTAGGCTTATTACTTATGTGATAAGACAGCTAGAACTGCTGAGGAGAAGCTAAATCACACACTAACCTGTGTGTGTACAGTGAGGTGTGAGCACTGAGTACTTTTCTTATTGAGAGATACTTTTAGACTTTCTTTAAATGCATGCAACAAAGCTCTTCAAAGTTTCCATAAACACTTTTCAGATTAGCTTTCTTTTCTCAGTCAGGTACACAGATATAAAATCCTTAAATTTCAAATTACCTTCTGTGAAAAAACTCTAGAAAAGCCCCAAAGTTTACTTTCACTCCGCCTTGCTGGTACTCAGGAAAAAGCCCAAAGTGTCCCTTTAAAATCTGTAGAATCAGTATTTTTATTTAATTTCTTCAACTGAGCAAATATGCGACAAGATTTATCATATTTCTCACTAAACAGCAAAGGTCGGCGTCATGGTTCTGTGAGCTGATCTTTGGGTGATTTGTTTAGTTTAGCCTTGGGACGCGGTGCTCCATCAATCTGCAAAATCCACAGATCAGAAATAAAATGTTTCTGAATTGTTGCAAGAAGTCAGAGGCGTTTTGATCCCACTCTTTGTTCGTGGCACAGTTCTTGGGCTGAATTGCAAGGAGGCCCACTCTTTTGGATGACAAACAATCCCACATGTATTGTATCAGGATATTTTATGTTTGCATAATACTGAATTCACTGAAGACCTTTTGTTCTCTGGACAAATGAATTTCCAGATGCCCCCAAAGGATTTGGATCAGTACCTCCTGAGGAATTTCAGCATGCCCTTGAAGTTTTTCTCGGATAGTAGCAGCGTGCCGTTCTGGCCGAGCGAACAGACCCACTCAGAGTTACCTGCTGCCAAAGCTGAGCAAGCTCTGTGCTGGTGGTAAATAGGGCCGGACAATAAAACAATAACAGTATTTATCACGATAGATGTATGATCAACATCAATAGATAAAACATCTGATAGAACATTAAATATATAAAATATTCACAGTAGTCCAATCCAGAACCACACAGCATTGTGGGAGATTTAGGCAATGGAAAAGTTTTAGCTGCTCAGCCTCTCACAGCCAGCAAATCAAAGTGAGTGGTATCAACTAACTAAATCTTTGGTTACCTAGCAACAACCTAGAAACACCCCCGCCCCCTTTGAACAGAAAGTCACCTGTTTAGCTACTGGTTGTCTTCCTTTTATTCTTTGATTGATACAGATTTAAACCTGTCTGATGACTGATCAACATGATGCTGAGTCGTCATGGCGACTGGCTGGAGCATGAGGGCGTGGCAGAATATTAAGTTCCAATCCCTTGCCATTTGCCTGTGGTTGGCTCTAGATCACATATAGATAATCTGATTTGCACCAAGCTGAATATGAATGACCTTTGTCGACCTCTAAAGAAGCCAATTTTATTATATTGGGATCTGACTTCAGTGTGCCCCCTAGATTATTCCAGCAGCGATATCTCCCTGACACATTGTCCAATCTGCACCAGATTTTTTGTGCATCATCAGCAAACACTGCTGCACACATTGGTGTGGTACATTAATGGCATCACTGAAGCCCCGTCCATCGAGAGAAGACACTGAAGATTATTGGGTGACTTCTCCTGCTTCCCCAGCTGTAGAAGTTTAAAACAGCATTCAGTAATTCTTGATAATCATATGACATGCTCAGAAGCCTGCAGGAAGTCTTAGCCAATACTTCACCACAAAACTGGAAGTGGCAATAACTTAGCTTTCAGCAGAACTTGTAAGAATCACCGCTGGACTCGTAGTGAACAGGATGGAAGAGGCTTTAGAGGATCTGCTGGGCGGTACATGTGGCTGTGATGATGTGAAAGTGTCAACGACAGTGTGGCAGAACCTCTGCTGTCGCCTTGAAGCCGAATTGGCACTGAGCTGCGAGAGCCACCCACTGCTGCTTGCAGATTTAATTTGTATTTGTAATCTCTGATCTCCATGCAATTTTAGAATTAGTGCCTTCAAAATGCTTTCATCGTCTTAACATTTTATATTTGAGTTTAATTTTACCAGCCGGGTGGTTTCCAGAGTTGTTTTCACCCAGTAAAGCATTTTGAAAAGCGTTTCTGCTGAGTTGGGAGGTTCTCAGATGTGAGAAAAAAGGCTGTAATGCTTTCCTCAATAAAACACGCTTTATTGTGTGATTTCATTCAATTCCTCAACCGCAGCTATTATAAGGCTGGAGTCAAACCCATGTTGTCCATTGGCAGTTGTATATCCATCACCCTTGCGCGCTCCAGCTTCCTAACATGGTTTGATTTACTTGTTTATCGCTTTTATTTTCCATCTGTGTTTCCTGTTGGAGCAGCTGTATGCAGGACCTGCATGTCTGCAGGAAAACGACAGTAAAGCGACACCCAGAGCGTTTAGACCCCGACACAAAGATGGCCAAGAGTCAGCATGTGATGATTTGGGAGTGGGAATGGGATGGGAAATAACAAGCTAATAGGTGCTAATAAAAGCATAGAGTGGAAGCGCTGAAGGACAGTGAATATCGGCGCTGACTGATGAGTCTGGACTGTTTCTGCCCACCTCAGCAGCTGACAGCCTCATGCAGACACTTTATGGCCTCTTTCAACACGGCCCTGCTCTCAGGTGTCATTTCACCTGGAAATAAACATTTCCTCTGCTGTGCCTGATCTCTGTGTGGATATTAGCACTTTTTCCTGCTCTTGTGGCAACATTTGAGGGAGGACAAGAGACCGTTTCCTTCATGCTGTTGCTATTCAGCCTGAGTGATGGACTGGAAAAACAGAATCTGGTGCAAGAAGCCGGTGAAATCTAAAGAGTTTTTTTTTTTTTTTTTCCGTAGAAAAGTTAAGAAAAATGACATAAAGACAGCAAATCCACAAGAAATGCAAAACAACCCGGAATATAAAATCTACACTCCAAGATCAAAAATATTACTAATTGTGAAAAAAAATGACTGTGCATGTGATTGAGCATGTGCATGTCCACTGAACAGGTGAAGTGATATTTCTGCATGTCCATGTGACAGTCAGCGGGGGCTTTGTGGTGACAAATCTACGTTTGGCTTCTACACTGTCAGTGGTATTTACTAACCTGACAAAACATCCTGTGCAGTCGGGCCATGTTGTCATGACGAGTCAATCTGATTTGTTATTGGTCTCAACATGAAAAGTCATCTTGCTGTGCTGTCCAGCCATGTTGTTATGACTGTGGTGAAGTTGGGTCTAAACATTTCAGAGCCTCCAGTTCATATGATCTCGTGAGTCTAAAGTAATGCGGAAACTGGTTTTAGTGGGCTGGAAAAATCAGAAACATCCATTTTCATACCGTTTTAGTGCCTTCAGTGTTTCATATTTTTAAATTATAATTTTTTTTTCCACCAGTTTGCCATGTAAAGTTTTGACTCTAAATCAGTTCTGACTTGTATGCCTCCTCTGAGAACCTACTGCATTACTAATAACATATTTTACTGTTAATATTTTCAATGTTTTCAAAACTGACTTCAATATGGTCATAACAACAGTGAGGCAGCTTTACATGGTGACAGTCAGCAGCAAATCCCAATGGCACAGCAAGACAACAGGCACAAAGACACGAGGAGAAACTGAAACAACCAGCTCCAACGGAGCAACATGATGACAGTTCATGTACAAACATGGAGAAATGTTTCGGCCACATTTGGACCCCTATACAGACAAATCTCTGCAAACCAGATAACCTGTTTGCAGGTCACAGTAGATAACTTGAAGCACTTAAGCAAAAGGGTTTTTTTGCAGGTGTAAGTAGAGTTACAATAAGTCATCAGTATCTTACCTGCAGCTGACTGGTCTTCCTGATCGTTCCCTGAAAGCACCCGATGAAGGTAAGTGTGAAAAAAGAGAAAGAGGACAGAGAGCAGGTTAGCTTCTCTGACACAACACTTTACAGTTTCAGTGCAGACATCATTACTGAGATGTTCTCACATTATTTTTATAAACTTTGAACTGGACGATGGTGTTTTTTTTTATACAAAGAACTTAAAGTGACCACAGCACATCCTCGTCTCAGGTGGTAAGGAGTTTTGTTCATGACTGAACATAAGAGTGACAGTTTTCTTCAGTGACCCACTTTGGATTCTTCATGCAAAAAATTTTGCAGCAGTTTCCCTCATGGTGAGCGCCCAGTGACTGCAGTGTGGAGCAATTTTTACGTGTTTATGACGACTGATATCCCTCACTTTAAATCTGATTATGTTGCATTGAGCTTCATTTTATGCATTGTGTTTTTAACTGAAAACTTGAGTCTCCAACTCTCAAAACTTATAGATTAAACTGAGGTTTTCTCACATTTTTGATTGTGAGTGAAAGAGACACGCTCAGAAACTACATTTATAATCTATTACACCTATTAGTTTTCTCTTAGACCATCCTATAAGTAAGTATACTTAAGATTACAGTACAGATGTTTTTAATTTTTATGACTCAAGAATTTGTCAGTTAATATGAATGAATACAGAATAATCTAAGTGTAGCGAGATATTGCTTGTTCAGCTTTGTCTACAACTTCAACTTCAAGTATCTGGTAGTGGAATAACAGTTAGTAGACAAAACAAAAGAACTCAGCTCAGATCCTGTCTGTGCTGCCGGAGGAACAACAGTGACAACAATCACAGAGTCAATTTTGGGTGACAAAAGCATCAAAATATGTGAATGGGAGCAGCTGTTCTGGAAATTATAAATCACAGTTTGAAACTGATGAAATCTTTTACTCATTATGACCTAGATATTCTGTATATTTTTACACTTTATTTCAAACTATGAACAGTGTTCAAGTTGGAGCTTTAAATCTATTGCACCATGTTTAGGTGGGGCATTTCATGGCCACTGTAGATATAAAAAAAAGTGATTTTCTGCCAAAAATAGATAATTACTGAGCTCCAAAAGTTAAACATTTTCTAGAAAAAGATTCAGAAATGTTGATATTAATCTGGGACATTTTCTAGAAAAAAAAAACATGAACATTTCTGAATTTCAAAAGTCAAAAATGTTCAACTTTTGGAAATTGTTTTAATTTCAAAAGTCAAAAATCATTGACTTTTGATTAAAATTTATTTTGCAAATTGTTAACTTTTGTAACTCAGAAGTTTCCTTATTTTTACTTGATTGATTGATTTCAACATTTCTGGGTTTTGGCAGAAATGTACTCTTCCTTTTTTCTATCTACAATGGCCCTAAAATGTCGCTATCGGAACATGAACATTAATGAATTTATCTAAATCTGGCTTAGCTGAATTTACAAGTAGTTTATGATAAGGATAAACCGGACCAACACTGATGATGCTCTAGAGCTGAAGGGACAGAGTCTCTGGTGTTTCCCAGGATAAACTGACATGTTTGCTGTATGTTTGGACACACTGCCGACCACACAGTCATGTCTACTTTCAATGAGTCAACATCTGGCTTTGCAGAGCAACTTGTGTTCGTGTGCATATTTGAGAATGTAAACCTAAAGGTAAGAAGCTGTTGGCTGTTTTCTGCTGAGACCCACCAGAAACACGTCAGAATTGTTTGCAGTATCTTCCTCTGGGATTTCTGACAGAAATTTCTGTGAAACCTTGTGCTAAAAGACAAAAATGTTGCTGCCCAAGAGTTTACACAAAGAGCTTACACAATGTAAAGGGATGCATGTTGCAACATATGACGAAGTGGACATAAGAGGGAAGCTGTTACAGTGGAAGTCTCTGCCTCTCTAAGCCTTGTACAGATCTTAGTGGTGGTACATGAGCCACCTGGACTGTAAAATACGAGATTGTTCTTCATTCCACAGGTAAATGTCGAGTCAAGTTTTGAACCAATTTGTTCTGTATTTTCACGAGAATTCAATACCACACACACAAATCAACACTAGACGTAACGATAAAGAATAAAAACAAACACTGTCACGTACTAAAGCCAGTTGTTGTGATGAGGTCTATGTGGGGCAGCCAGCCGGCTATGCATTGCTGTTACCTACTGCTGTTTTTGCGGTTGCCTACAGACACCGCTTTGCTTTTCCTTGATAATATTGATGATGCCATTTGACAAAACTTTATTGTTTGTTTTATAATTGGTGACCGTGCAATGTTTTTATGATCCAAAGTTCTTTGAACTAGTCTGGCCACTGCTTTGCTGTGCAATTCTGCTCGATCTTAATTTCGATTCACAGTCAGTCTGGGCTTTCTCCCATTGACTTGGATTCCCTCTGGTAGATTTTCTACCAGGCCATTGAGAACTGTAGTCTACCTGTAGTTTTAGCGATGGCAGAGGAGGAAGTGGAGGAAGCTTCCAGTGTTGGTCACGCTTCCAAATAATGAATTCACATTAGCAGTCGCCTTGTTTAGATCACCGTTTCTCTCTTCTCAGTGGAGGATGGTTGTTTACAGCACAGGCAACTTCTGGTAAGCTTCTGAACATTGGACTGGTGCATTACATATGACATGGCCAAACGTTAACAACTAGGTAAGATTTAAAACTTTACCAACTTTTACAAAAGCCTGAGTTGCATATAAGAAGAATCAACCCAAAGGGGAAGGAGAGCATTAATCAGAGAAGCAGCCAAGAGGCCCAGGGCAACTGTAGAGGAGGAGCTGCAGATGGAGTCCATCATGATGACACTTACTAGTCATGTACGCCAGAAATGTTGTCTTTATGGAAGAGTGGCAAGAAAAACAGCACTACTGAAAGGAGAGCATAGAAGTCCTGTTTGCAGTGTAGAAGCCATGAAGGGACAGTAAATACATGGAAGAAGGTGCCATGGTCAGCTGAGGCCAAAATGGAAGTTATTTGGTCTATATGCAATAAACTATGTGAGACAAAGGTTTTCCTAAGCTAAGAAAAAGATGAACAGAGTTAAATACAAAACCAGAGAGGCTGCAGGACAACAACACTAAACAATACAGTAAGAGCAACAAGGTTTAAATCAGAGCATATCCATGTGTTAAATGGCCCAATCAAAGTTCAAACAAACACATGGCCATAATGAGAATATGTGACACTTAAAAACTGACGTTCACACACACTTCAATAATTCTGAGTGAGCTTCAGATATTTAAAAACAAAAAGAAAGGTCAAAAATGACTTACAACTGGAAGTACAGCTAAAATGATATCTATACAAAATGTTAATTCATGGAGCAGAGTCAAATCTTTTCACTTTAAAATTTGTGAAACTTTTAGCAACAACCTATTGTTTTTGTCCCCTGTCATGATTATCGGTCCTATACAGTCCTCTGAATTTAGTGGTTACAACGTGGCAAAATGGTCAAATTCAAAGGATTTAAAGGTTACGAATCAGCAAGGAGCTAAATGTGACTAACTGTAACTGTGTGGCTCTTTGCTCTTTGACTTATTCACATTCTGCAGGTGCACGACTGCTGCAAACCTGTGCAGACTCACCTGACTGATTTCCCCTTAGCACATTGACGACGAGGATGTGGAGCGGTTTGTCTGATGAGTCTCCACTTAAAAACGGCTCCCTGTTTGGTTTCAGCTCCATCGCCGTCGTTGGCCCCTGGCGGACCTCATCTTTGAACACCACCGCAGGCTGCTGACCCACTTCTGGCTCGATGAGCAGGGGACTTGGCTTTGATGGGACGGCTTTGGGCGATGAGGTGGTGAATTCTCCAGCCAGGCTTGACGTCAGGATGTTTTCTGGTTTAACTTCTCCTCCCACACCCAAAGTGGAGCCAAGATCAGCCCGGACTGGCTCCCCACTGCCATCCGGCTGGGGGGTGTCCAGTAGTGAAACCTGATTGTGGGAGGTGGGTAAAGGAGGCAGCTGGTTAGGCAAAACGTCCCCTCTAATTGGCACTGACTCCAGCTGGCCAGGTTGCATAAAATCTTGAATATCGAAGTCGTCCAAGGTGGCGGAAGGAGTGGACATGTCTCTGATGTGAGGTGAGGTGACCAACAGCGGGCTCGCTGTGCCAGGCTCTGGCGTTCTGCCTCCAAGTTCAGATCTGTCTGGGTGAGTGGATGTTAGAACGTGCAAACCGGAGGCGGAGGAGTCGGGCTGGGATGCAGCTGGACTCGTCTGAGAGCTGACAGTTGGTTCTGGTAGCTTAGCTGTCAGACAGGAGGACATGAGACAAAAACATGTTTAAACACTTAATGCATAAAAACTGTACTTGCATAGCGCTTTATCAAAGAGCTTCTCATTACATTCAGTCATCCACCTGCTCACATGCTGATGGTGGTGAGCTACTGGACAGTAGTCACTGTTTTTATTGTAAGTAGTGCTTCCTTGTGTGAAAACCGTCCCAGTTAAGTTCTGAAAGACATAACGGTGACCAGGGATAGGAGTTTGTCCTGTAACCGGTGGTTTTCTTTGTCGAGCCCCTTCTCCGTTGTTGTGTCTTTGGACAAGACAAAGAACACCCACTGTTCGATTCCCGGCCCCGGTCTTTCTGCATGGAGTTTGCATGTTCTCCCTGTGCATGGTGGGTTTTCTCCAGGTACTCCGGCTTCCTCACACAGTCCAAAAATAATGACTGTCAGTTTGCTTTGTCTCTCTAAATTCTCCCTAGGTGTGAGTGTGTGTGTGCATGGTTGTTTGTCCTGTCTGTCTCTCTGTTGCCCTGTGCTGGGCTGGCGACCTGTCCAGGGTGACCCTGCTTCTCGCCTGTTGACCGCCAGGGCCCCTCAAGTCCCCTCTAGGGATAAGCATCTAAGAAAATGGATGGATGAACTTCACCCGCCTTGCCTGGTGGTGCTGGTTCATGGCAGCCTTCCCTCTTTTTTCCTAACTGCTTAGGTTAGAAATGACTGATCTGCTAATAGTTTGCAGTGATATGTTTGAAGTTTTCTTGCTCAGGCAGACGGTGTCCCGCCCCAGCAGACTCTGGGTCCTCGTCGTGTTTAGGATTTCTGTTTTGCTCTGTGAAAGCAGCTCCGGCTGCACGCTGAGCCCAGCCCAGAGATGATGTCATGTTTTTTGGCGAGCTGTGGACATCTGGCCGAACTGAGCTGCTTTCTCTTTACTCTACATTAACTCTCTCCTGCAGCTCTGCCATCGCTCTGAGAGCCTGGCAGAGGCCGCCACGCAGTCATCAGAAAGTACCTCTGCAGAGCCAAACATGAGAATGTTTGCAATTATACGGTGTGGAAAAGCATCACGCTGGGAGTGTGTGCTTCTATCTGCTATGAGCTGACCTCTTTATTAACACTCTGTTGTGTTATTGCCTCTTGTCCACTTCCTCTGTCTGTGCTGCTTGGGCTGAGGTCCAGCTGTGAAGTGTTGCTATCTGTGTTGGCCTGTGCCTGACGGGTTTTCCCCTCATAAAAGCTGCCCTCCATAAACAGGACAGGAGTTTTATTCTTCTCTTGCTTCGGTCTGAATGCGGTTTGCTTGCTTGCCGTCCTTCTCTGATATCTGCGCGGTCATTAGGTGGCTTGTTTGTGCTGAAACACGCATCCCCAACTTAACAGTTTGCAGCTGAAGTTAAAAGTTCTGGCAGTGGGGCAAAAGTTGCATTTTGCAAGATTTTCCATGACACTTTTTATGACGGTTCACGTAGTTAGCAGACAGACATAGTGGATTGATCAAATCCATAGAAAATAACTTCAAGCCTTATGCACTTAAAATACTTAGCATGTAATAAAAGCACCATATTTACTTTGTTTTTGTTTAATTATCTGTGTTTTCAGTATGAACTGTGTTTAGCTTGAACCTTTATAGCAGAATGCTCCGTGCTTGTCGGAGGGGTCTGGGAAGCCGGTTTGGTTGGTGTACTTGTAGAGGGTCCGGACCCCCAGCAGGCCGCCTCCACACTGAGGCAGGGGGATGTTCATGGGGTACCGGACGCTACCGTCAGACAGCCAGCTGTAGTCGCAGCGGCTAAGCCCCGCCCTCCAGGCTGCAAACAGCTGACCCGGGGACGCCAACACAGCGTCATGCTTCTCACACTCCGCCTTCGCCTCTTGCCAGGTGATCTTCTCGGTGACGGAGGATGGATAGAAGACTTCACCTGCACACAGATGACAGAAGATTCAGACAGTTGGGTTTGCAATTTCAGACCCATGAAAGTTGTTCCTGTTAGCTTCGAGTTATTCAGCCAAGGATCAGTCCATAAAGTCTTCCTTATACAGTTACAGAGACAAATGATCTGATCCTCATCTGTCTCTGTAACTGTTGTCTCAATCCTCTGATGGCCAATCAACACTGTGCTTAAACTGTCAACACATCCATGGTCATATGCTTCTCTAAACTTCAGCTTCTCTCCCAAAGAAGGAATGAGTGAAAATGTGTAAATAAGTAACAAAAATAGAGATATATAAAATGTCAAAAATATGAGTTAAATAAAGAACAGTTATAGATATTTCACAATGGAGACATTTTTTTTTAAAGTAAAGCTGATGGAACATTAAAAAAAATAAAACTACAATACGAATAAAGTGAAGAAACCAAATCAAAATGTCAAAATAAAATTCAAGTCTGAAATATTTAACTGCAGAACATAAATATTAGGAAAAAAACTAAAAAGATAATGTATTTTAACAGAAAATAAAACTTAAATGAACAGTGTTTACCCTGCAGCTCGTCTACGAAGCAGTACACATCGTATCTCTCTGAGGGGTCGCGGCGGCCGTATGTCCTCACACCCGGGCGGTGCAGAAGGTCACCTTCACAGCCAGGACGAGGCTGTGTGATCGGATACCTGCAGCAACAAGGAAACCTCTCAACCAGCCTTTCTATTGATTTACTTATTTCAAGCACAAGAGGCGGGTAGCAACTAATTACTTTTACTCACATTTACGTGAATAACCTTTTAGAAAAAATTTACTTTTAGAAGCAGTTTTACTACTCCATATTTTTTACTAGGTAATATTGCTGTGAAGTATCATTACTCTTGAGTATAATTTCTGGGTTCTCTACCCACTGTTAGTAACTTCACTGAATGAAAATCTAAAATGTTTTAACTACGAATGCAGCAGATACAACACAACACTACAAATTATGCAAAAGTGAAAAATCTTGTTTGAGCACAAGCTTTGTTGTTCTGCTCTTAGTTTCTATCTGCTGAACCTGATGATAGAGAGGGACAGATCCATCCAAAAATATTGATATTACTGACACGAGTTATCAGTATCAGTATCAGATTGACATTAGCATCATAAGATCGATGCTTTGTTTTCAGATTCCTTCTTGAAATTGCTTCTATTTTTGTAGTTTAGTTTCTAAGCTCTGCCTATAAATGTCTTGATTTGTTTTCTAATAAGAATTTTGTTTTGCACTTTATTGATTTAGAAAAAAAAGTGCACACAATTTTTTTTCGTTTTTCTATTTTTTCTGCTTCTCGTCTTGTTTTTAAAGTGTTTTATAGACACCTGTGAACTTTGTCCAAAGACTCTCCTGGGTTTTAACAAAAATAATTCAAAGAAAAAAAACAAAAATGCCAAAAGGTCTGAAGTTTGTTCAAATAACAAAGTTACATATTAAAAAAGTAGCAGCATTTGTATCAGTAGTGGTGTCAGTATGGGCAATGCCGATACTATTGGTAATGGATCAACATCAAACTTACAGTATAACACAACCTGCTGGCAAATTTGAAGGTGAAAAATATACAGTAAACACAAAGTACTGTACCCTGTTCCAACATGCATTATAATACTCACTGTGTTTGTTTATGAAGTTTCATATAGAAAACATTAAATTTGGAAAATTCTTTCTTCTGTCCAAATTTATTTATTTATTCATTTTAGCCTTTAAATACCAAACTTTGATGTAACTATATGTATTTTGTCTGTCTGATGATGTCATTTTTTAAATATTAAATCAGAGATTCTGATCAGTAATTTGGTACTTGAGTAGCCTTTCTACTAAATACCTTTTTACTTTTATTTGAGTAATTTCTTTGATAGATACTTCTCATTTTTACTTAAGTGAAAACATGTTGAAGTAGTCGTGCTACTCTTACTTGAGTACAACATTTAGGTTCTCTATCTACCCCCGCATTGCAAATACACCTTTGAAGTTGTTTTTTTCTCCTACTAGTAGAAAACTGGAATGGATGTGTGAATGGGAGAGATTAGACGTGAACAAACCGGACAGTGTAGTCAGCGAGCCATCCTGCGTCGCACTGATCGAAGCCGTCCTGGAAGGCAGCAGTCAGCTGGTCAGCTGTGGCCATGGAGGCGTTCACAGACAGACAAGCCTCCGTCGCTTTTTTGAAGTCCAGAGAGTAGCGGCTGGAGTTGGCTCGGTAGTGAAACACCACGCCTGGATAGACACCACCAAGGGTTAGGGGAGCAAAAATGAACTGAGTTAATGGGATTTCAATGGTTTGAGCTATAGTTGATGTAACTATTCTAAAAAGGTTTTCATTATCTTGAATAAGATTAAAACTTAAAGGGACAGTACTATGTCTTTCCTAGGCATATGCCATTTTATAGCACAATCAAGTAGCTCTGTTACCTTCAGTTGTTGCTCTATATATCAAATATGACTTCATAATATAATGCCTTGACATCAGGCCTCCTACTCTTTTTAAAACTCCACCTTGATGAAGTCATCACAACATGGCTCCTCTATTAACATTTTACAATGTTTTTACCAGAGTTGCACTGAGAAGTAACTCCTATTATGAGCTCAGCTGATGCTCAGTTTCTCCAGGTGTTTGCTAATCGTGGCTGGCTAGTCTGAAGGAGCTGGATGAGGGGGCTGCAGAGCTTTGACAGGCAGAAGCTCAGAAACTGAAGCTCTGTGGAGGAGCTTTGTTCACGAAGGCGGGGCTTCGTGAACAAAACACCCATGCATTTTGTACAGCTGAATGGTTGCCATGGAGATTAAAGGATTTCTCAAACACGCATGATAGAATCAAGGCTCCAGGTATGTTTTCAATAAGGGATTAACTTTATAATGTAAAGCTCAAAAAAGTTGATTTTACATAACACTGCCCCAACATAAAGGATGCTCCATGAAAGGAGGACAATAATAAAGAAAAGTGGAAAAGTGTCTCTCTCCTTCACAGTTATTCATAAGAACAGAAATTTGCTGCTGACAGATGCTGAATCAGATACATGGGAGTACAGAGAGAGAGCATTTCAGCTGTCATCCTGGGACTAAACGTATCACTGTATCCCTGTGTCATTAGGTCTGGTGGAACATTTCTCATTGATGGGAAATCCTGGCAGAGCCACAGGAGGACGTGAAAGGATGTCTGAGCTGTTAAATGGAGAGTTGTGTGTCTGTCATAGGGAGGACCTTTGTGTGGGTGACCCCCGACAAAGAGGTCTGTTCAGCATTAATGTGGAATCTGTGGAAATGTCTGAGAGAGAGAGAGAGGCAAGAGGCTGGATTTGGTCGTTGGATGAGCCGTTTCCATGGGGACTGATGGATGCCAGAGAGCTGAGAGTTTCAAAGTGCCTGTAGGGAAGGTCGGCTCACCAGCCGCCAGGGTTTATAACAGGGGTCATTTAGCAGCTTTAACGGGGCTAAGTAACAAACAGAAAATAAATTAAAACCTTACAGGGGATTTTATCTGTACTTGCAGCCATGGAAATAATTGGAACACCTGAATCCATTTATTTTGGATACTTATTGTATTTGTCTGACAGCTGAAGCTTAGCATTAACTAGTTTATTCAAGAGGTTTAAAGTGATGCAAAGCTTACAATAGCTGGGAGGAACTACTGGAGACTGATAACTCCAGGACAGAAGGGAGCAGTAGTCATCAGATCACCACTGGTTTGCTTGCTGAGCTCATTATCTGGTTAAGTTAGTCTGTTGTGATTGTGTTCAAGAGTACTGAAGAACTAAATGCATAGAAGGTTCTGTAGATTATGTCAACTCTTGATTTTCTGCAAAAATGATTGAATTTTTGCACATGATGTTCATACAGTTTGTCTCCAGCTTTACAGAACGAGCAAACAATAAACATTTTAAGATCAACAGCCTTCCTACGTCCAGCTGACCGGTAAGAATGCAGGCAGACTGAACCAGTTTGAGGAAGGGGCTTTGAAAGAGGCAGCATGTGGACAAGTTTTACTTCATGCATTTGTTAACGCCTTTAGCTTTGAACTCTACCAGCAGCAAACATCTGGAGGCGGTCAGAGAGTTTGTAGACTCTTAAAGGAGTCTGTTTATTTGCCCGTAAAGATTATATTGAAGGTTTTACTCACCAGAGACGCTTAGGTGGACAATGTTCTGCTTTTCCTCCAGTCCTTGCGTCACCTTGCAGAGGTATGGTCCTGCGTCTCTCACCCGGAGCTTCGTGATGGTCAGTGAGGCGTCCCCCAGTGACAGTGGGGGCACAGACACTCTACCTATGAACTCACTCCACACCCTAATCTGCCCGCCGTGGGCCACCAGTACAGGCGTATCCTTCTCCAGCTTCATCCACTGGACTCTGACCTTCTCGTCAGGAAGGGGTCCCTGTGTGGAGGTGGCAGAGGGACCGCTGGGAGAAGCTGGCATCGTGGGGAGGTTGCAAGGCAACACCACCTTGCTGCCCAGAGAGCCAGTTACATCCATGTTGCCAGGTATCCTCACTATGGTTTAGGGGGGGAGCAGGAAAACAAGTTTAGAGTGAGGGTACTGCAGTCCAAACACATTTTGCTGATAGATAGCAGATCTTCGATGGGGATGGGAGAGTTACGCTTCACTGCAGACTAATTCAACTGTTATGTAAAGATCATCTGTCAGATGTTACATTTTATTCAAGTTATCCTGAAGACATTTTACACAAGTCATTTAGAGGACACAGCAGACATGTGGAAGGAGGCGCTCCGGTCCACATGTCTGGTCAGCATGTATGCTGTGAGTGGAGGGAAACTAACACTGGGCTGCTCCCTAAGCACAGCATACACACTCCAAAACATTACTTCCATGAAGTAATGTCAGTGTTAATAAGAAGACAGATGTTAGTAAATAGAGGGGAAACATAGAAAGGAAATCACAAAAAAAAAACAACAACATACAATTATATTTGCAGTGAAAGTTGGAGCTACAAAGCATCGACTCACATGGCTCAATACAAATGTGAAAACCATGCATCATTTTAATTCTCTTTGATAATAGTCTATGTTGAGTGTGAATTAGTGAATTACATGAAAACTCAATAAAATAAGTAGATATTTGTGTTAGGAGAATGTGGAAAAGTTCAAGGGCTCATTTGAACTGAGCTGTTCAGCCCCGATTCCTTCAAACATGAACAAAAATGTTGGTTCTCCATCAGCAATGGAGAACCAACATTTAGCTTAAAACTTTACAATTCTAGAACAACCTTAGACAGTACCGTCTCCTTAGCAACCCAGAACAACTGGAACCAACATTTAGTTTTATACGTCTCTAATCTCTTTGTCTTTTTTTTGGTTTTTTTGTTTTGTTTGTATTTCCTTCTAATTCATGTAAAGCACTTTGAACTGCCTTGTAGCTGAGATTGTGCAATATGTACATAAAATTACCTTACGTCTCATTTTGAGAAGCATATGGTCTAACTAACTATTTTCACCTACTTCACTAACCGTGTCACAAATGTAGTTTTGGTTGAAAATAAAATGAAGATATATTCACTTGGATTTTTCTTTGACATACTGGCGAATGGAAACAACGATTTAAAAAGTGTCATTGAAACGTGAAACAACACGGGTTGGACACTAACAGGAAGGTTCTTCCTGGAGGACATGAATTACCGTCGTCCTTTAATCACACGGTTTGTTTCTGGACCAACTCACCTGGCTGAGGATGAGCCAAGCAGAGACACAGCAGACAGAGCAGGTGTGTGATGATGAGTCCCATCATCTGAAAGAAAGGTCTGAAGGTCAGTGTGACGTAAAGTTGTTTGTTTCCTTACTCTAATCTAGTGATGTCCTCTTTAGATTATTGGTTGCATCTTTTCAAACATTCCATCTATGTATCAAGGATATTTCTGTGAAACATATAAACCAGCCTAAATGTTTTGCAATCCCAACATTTGATAGTTGGGATTATTCCAAAGATTCACCATAAACAATAAAACAGAGAAAAAGTTAGTATTGAAAATTATTTTGTGTCTTTTGAACATTTGTGTCCAATGTGACAAGAGTTAATCAGATAACATTTATTCCTCTTGGTTAAAATACAATATTTTATTTTGCAATCTGACAGTAAGTCTACAGATGGAAGTACAGATTAGGGTGATGGGAAAGAAGCCTTTCCTCCTCAATGTCACTCCAAGAAAGGTTGGATAGTTGCACTGCCAACAAAGTTTTTCCATTGATTAATAAGTTCTATTACTACTTTTTGACACATCACTTTTTAATAAACAAAAATAAAAGCAGATTGTTTCCTAAATTGTTTGTTCTTTGTTAGTTAGCTATCGGGTTGTACATGTATATGAATCGGAACCACCAGTTAATGCTAATAGAGGAACATCTACCACTTTCTCTGCACCCCTGGCAACTGGAGTAACAATCATTCAATATACCAACCATGCTGATGTCACAAAACAGAAATTATTGAATCATCGATAAATGCCATACATCGTTCTTAAAGTGAAAAATATTTTGTAACTTTATTGTTTTTTAATGGTCAGAATAGCAAGGTTCTTTTTTTTAAACTGGTTGCCTTTATGAATTTAGCGCCCCCTCAGGGAACCGCCAAGCAATGACACTAGAAACCTGTAGCTCAGAGAATAGACTTTCAGATAATGTTAGTTTATAAATCACTGAACGGTTTACAGATCTGCTGTTGTTGCATCAACCTTCCAGACCTCTCAGGGCTTCTGGTTCTGCTGTGCATCCAGAACCAGAACCAAACATGGAGAAGCAGCATTCAGCTTCTATGCACCACACATCTGGAATGGACTTCCAGAAAACTGCAAAGATGCTGAAAGACTAAAACCCCACCTGCTTACGGCTCTTTGATTCATAGTAAGCGGAACATAAATCAGTGTATTTGATGCATGCTTGATGATTTTGATGATGGCATTTGACAAAGTGTAATGTTTACTGTTTGCTTCATAATTGGTTACTCTATTATGATTTTGTGCTGTGCAGCTCTTTGAACTGCATTGTTGCTAAAATGTGCTATACAAATAAATAAACTTCAGCTTGACTAGAAGCAGGCACATATTTACAAAAACTTTATTTGCCTAAAGTATAAATATTTGCCTCCATTGCTTTAATCATACTTTTTACAATACCACAAACATCCGGAAAGTAAAATGACATGTTCTTCTGATACTCTACAAGACTTTAATGTTGTGCCATCAAAAATGGCCTCATCATTATGCAAAATAATTTGCTCTAAATGTTGAATATCCTCACAGTTATGATCGTTTTAAAAATAATTCCAATTAACTATTTGCAAACTTATGAACCCAAGTTGCTTTAATTAAAACAAATTAAAAACTAACTAATCTAGAAGCAAAATTACCCAAACATTTCTGACATTTTTAATAAAAATATAGGAAAAAAAATAATATTGGTCTTTGTACAAACTGAAAATAACAGAAAGAGCAGCTGAAGTTGTTCTAGTTGATAACAGCAGCTGTGACACAGCCTGGTCATTGTGTTTTACAGAGATCAGCTGATAACACTGCCAGTCAATGTAAATGACATAATTGGTCCCCAGTGTCAGTTTCCCTAATGAGCTTCTTATCTCCCTGCTTCATATTGTCAGCATGGGAAAATTCATAGCCACCAGAAATCAGCCTTTTCAATGGCAAGACAGCAAATAAGCACAATCATTAAACATTATTTTTTGATAAAATACCTAAAAACAAAAATGACACAAGGTTGAGATACATTGCATACAAGACAGTGTTCAAGATAAAAATTCATTTTAGATACTCTTCCTTCCTTACCTTGCAGTCCTAAAATTCGGAGGGATTTATCATTTAAGACTTCTCAAATCTAACTTCCCTGCAAGCCCCAGATAAATGTCTGTGCAGAGCTCCTCTCAAACAGATGTCCTCGCCCACCACTCAGCGCTGGCTGCAAGTTCAGATTCACTTTGCAACCACTATTATCCCTTATGAGGTAGAGGAGGAGCCCGCCAGGCTAACTCGCAGAAGAAGAGGGAAGTGAGAGAGGAGTTGGAAGTAAAAGTTGGGGAGTGGTGGGGGGTTGAGAGAGGGGAAAGCCAGAGACTGGTCCAAATGGAGAGAGTAGGAGTGACTCACAGTAGAGTGGTGAAATAAAGTAAAATACAAAGAGAGTGACACATTAAGAGGCGAGGTCTGCATGTCAAGAACAAGCAAGAAGAGCATTAAACATCCAAAGAAACTTATAGATCAATAGATTCACAACATATCACATTCCATTTGCATTGCATTTATCTTCTTTACAAGGACCTTATTTGTAGGATATATAAACATAATAAAGTTTCAAAACCTTTGTAATAAACAGAGTTGCTAACATCCATCCATCCCATTTACCCTTGTGAGGTCGC
This sequence comes from Poecilia latipinna, assembly GCF_001443285.1. Taxonomy (NCBI): domain Eukaryota; kingdom Metazoa; phylum Chordata; class Actinopteri; order Cyprinodontiformes; family Poeciliidae; genus Poecilia; species Poecilia latipinna. The sequence goes on from NW_015113504.1 coordinate 242,316, forward strand.
CGGTCACTGGGCGAGAGGCCAGGTTCTCCCTGGACGGGTCACCAGTCCATCACAGGGCAACACAGACACACACACTCATGCCTAAGAACAATTCTAAGAGACAGTCTGTTTCCATGGTAGTAATAAAATATTTATAACAAACATGTTAGTTTATGTATTTCCTTGTCATTCTAACAGCTATATGAATCAGATGCTTGGATAAAGAGCATGCAGAGCTCCCAAATGGCCCACACATGTGCTGGACCTGAAGCCATGGAGGACAGACAAAACTGAATGAGTAGTAATGGAACATCTGGTAAGGGCACTATCTGAAGGATCTCTGACTCTAGGAAAGTTGTCCACACCTTCCTGTAGAGCCCCGGTAAGTGGCATTAGTAAATGTCTCCATTGCAAGTGTTGATTTGGAAAGCATAGTCTAATTTAGTTTTAGTCATCTGTCGTTATTTTAATTGCATTTTAGGTGACTAATGACTCGTTTGCATTCGGCAGTACCCAACTGGTCGGAGATAAACACAACAGTTTCCACTGCCAGTTGGATTCTCACTGGGTGGGCGGGGTTAAACCCAAATGCTCAACATGGCAACATGCTAGCATGCCTCAAGCCTGTCACAAACTGTAACAATTTTCTGTTCCCCAATAAACAGACTGTGTTGTGTGACACAGTCCATTGACTGACTAAGACGGCAGAAAATCCATCTTAGTCTTACATTTTAGTTGTACTGTGCCATTGTCCTATGGTTCTGCAAGAGAAGGGAGTCCAGTAATGGTGTGCTACTGGTGGTTATATTGGCCACTTTTACAATAGAAAGACAAAATAACAGCATCGCCCCGTACCATGTTGCTCAGTGGCAATGAGACATTTTTTCTTACTTAATTTTAATTGACTAAATTTACTTTCAGTCTTGGCAACTATAAGTCACAGAGAAATGCTTCATATTTAAAAGCTTCTTACATCTTTACATATAATCTGAACAAAATGTACATATGAAATGTTACAATTTTCACAAGCATGCTACTGATAAATTCTCAAAAATGTTAAATAAGAAAAATCTTTCATATTATCAGGGATTAATTGGAAAACCTGAAACAAGAAGTGCCATCATTCCAGTGCCAAAAGTGTTACAAGTGCAAGTGTTACAAATAATAGCCAAAAATAAAGCGGTTGAGCCTATTTGGTTTCTTAGATTTCAGTTTTAGCATCCAAGCTGAGTTGTTGTTCCATTCTCTGCATTCTGTTGTCAACCATTACAAGAGGTCTTCTATGTCTGATGTCTCTTGAAGCCCACAGCTGGTATATGTTTCTATCCACACAGGAAGTGTCTTGCTGCAGATTCTTCAAAGGAGCAACATAACCTTCAACTAAGAATGGACACATAGACTAAGTCTCACATTTTGATGCCATAGACAAGTGTATGACAGAGTAAGTGTGAGTACTTTGATACCTTTATTAAATACACACATACACACACTCTCTTGTAGAGTGAATCTACCTTGACATGGTAGGGGCAACAAGACCTACATTCTGTTTGCCAAAGCTGTCAGGACAGGACCGTTGACCCAAAGTCAGTCGTTATGGAGCTGGAGCTGGAGTTGGAATATTTGAGTCTTTTTCATGAGCAATGGTAAGATAGAAAGTTACAGACCAGTGAATCATGGCCTCACAAATGAGGGCACTGCATCAGTATGATCCAACCCTGACTTATGATCATCTTAGTTATGACTCAACCATATAAATAATTATTCTAGCAGGTGTAAAAATTCTGTTATGTTGGGAAAGTTTGGAGCAAAGTAGTTGCTGCTTTACATAAACAGACACAGAACTTACCAGGGTTATACACAGACAAGTGTATATCTGAGGTATTTTGCTTGCTTTTCTCTATGTTTGATCTTTTTTTGGTCTTCTTCGTCCATGTTTGTACTTCTCCAGTGTAGACCGAGTGCTTCTAGTTGTATGACTCACCTCAATAATAATTCTGCTAGAATCTCTTCTTGATTTAAGTACCATTTGGCAACTTCACTAAAGTGGTACATCGAAGGTCAAAGACCGAATTTGTAATCTGTAAGTTTGAAAATGATCTGCCTTCAATCCAGCTGGAAGATCTCAGTTCATGTTTATAATTTTAGCTCCACGACTAAAAAAGCCTGGAAATTACAATTTCATCCACTTAGCTCTTCATCTGAACCTCAACATCTGTCAAGAAATTTAAACAGATCTATTAGAAGTTATCATATAATCAAACATTTGCAGTAAAACATTTTATTGAGACCAATCAACTCTGGAAACTTGAGTTCTACCTATAATGAACTTCTTTAACTCATTTTCTCTGCCATTTGGCTCTGCTAAAGAATGTGGTAGAGCAAAAACAAACCAAGATTCCTCTCAGAAAACTTCTCCAGCTTAACTGAGGAAAATACATCTTGATAATAGCAGGCAGCAAATCTTCAGACCTACATGAATTCCTTGTGGTCTAGATTCAACAAGGTGGTGAAAATACCTAAGACAGTTTGCAGCACCACGAGGGTCCGCACAAGGTACTTCACTTTACACACATCTGACTTTCAGTTTCACTCCAGTCTTGACATGTCCAGAAGCACTCAGATGACACTGTCATTATGGCATGCATCAAATCTGGGACAAACTTCCAGAAAACTGCAAAACAGCTGAAACACTGAACTCCTTTAAATCAAGACCAAAAATAGGAACAATGACCAACATGTTTGATGTAAATTGATTATTTTAATCATGGCACTTGACAAAACGTAATGTCTATTACAGGTTTTCATAGCTGTTGATTATATAATGTGTTTATGATGTTTATGTTTTCACAATGTAAAGCACTTTGAACTGCAGTGTTTCTGACATGTGCTATATAAATAGACTTGATTGATTAAACCCACAGCCATCAGAACACACAACTGTCAGTAATGAATGACCTGGATGATTTTATTGCAATGCTAGTTGGACATTTCACATCTGTTACTTTCTAGTATGTGGCTTTATTTTGTGCTTACTTATTTATTTTTATTTTTCACTGTTTAGACAAAATAATTTTTCTGCAAGGATCAATAAACTAATGTTGAATCAATGAAACTCAACAAAATGATTATGAAATTACAGTAAAAATGTGATTCAAAAATAATAGTTATCACACTTTAGTACGTTTTACTAACATTTTTGTAGCAAAAGTTAGTAATGAGACTATGAAACCCGTTTTAGATGTTTCTTGTATTTAATGACATAAAAAATTCAAAAAGTCAGAAAAGGTTAAAAAAAACAAAACAATGCATTAATATTTATACAGTTTGAAATACAAACTACTCATCAATACAACTGACAAGAATCCATTAGGCTAGACTTGCATAAAGCAGGGAAAAACATAGCAAATCTTACATTTCATGTACACTGTTGTCTTTTTTATTGTAATAACACTCAAATTCCAATTTATTGTGAAATTTGACAAAAATATGCATCTTTTATGAAGGCCTTGATTCTCAGCATATATACAAATATATGTGTACATGCTCTTTTTCATCTACAGATAGCTCATTATTAAAGGGTTTAGTGTCATCACCAATATTTATTCAGTTTACTTTCAGAAAACTTGCCTTTGAGATGAATACCTGTAGCAGTGTAATGGAACAGAGGCTGTTTGGAAGTCAGAAATCATCAAACAGGTCTTCAGCTTCTGAAGTTCCTGCTGAAGCTGCTTTTGTAACATCTACAGAGCACTGGGGAGTCTGCAGCTGATTGGATGATGCAGAGGAGTCCGCCCTGTTCAGTACACAGACACACAGAGAGAGAGAGAGAGAGAGAGAGAAGATGAGTGGGCTATTGAATCTGGTCTACAAGAGAGAAGTTTGTCATGTGGCCAATCAGGTGAAAGACAAGGCACAGCCTTTCAGACTGTATGTAGATGGAAGGGCTGGTGTGTGAATGGTCTTAAGACCATTTGGACTTGACATAACTGCGTTTCCATTGATCATATAACAATTTGACATATCAAAAATAAATCTGTTTAATGACAATATGTCAATTTTGGAAAAAAAAAAAAAGCTCTCGTTTTTTTAATAAAAATCTTTTTTTTTTTTTTTTTTTTGGGCCAATTAAAAGTGGGGTTTTTTACAAAATTTCAATTGAAAAAATTTTTTCCATAAACCGGTACAC
>NW_015113505.1:0-73264 GCF_001443285.1 Poecilia latipinna
CCTAATCAAAGAAAAGATCATATTTGTGTTGTTCAGACAGCCATGAAAAAGTTGGAGTTGTGTCATATTTCTGCAGTGTGAACATAGCGACTGACATATTTAGAATAAATTGCAGATCAAGTCTACTGTCATCTCCCATTTGGGTGGTAAATTTAGCATTTATCTAATAAAAGATCCAGCTGCAAGTGCATCCGTCTGTCTGTCTGTCTGGTGTGGAGGTAGAAAAGCAGTGGGCCGAGCACGCGTCCCTGAGGAACACCTGGACACAGAGTTGAGGGATTACATTAATTAATCCCAAACCCTACCAAACTTTTATCCTGCAGCATGTTATCAGACTCCGGTGGAGACGATGCTCCGCTCTGGTACCGCATGAACACGGATCAAGCTACGCTGTAACACTCGACACCGAGCCCTCAGCTGCCTCTCGCGAACTAGCCGGTGTGACCTCTCTCAAGCTGTTGTGCTTGTTATTCAGAGCGTGCCTCCCTCCATCTTTTCAGCGCATTCATAGCCAGCCGGGGTCACCGTCCAGCTATGACGCCCCCCCCCTCCCCTCTGCCTTCAGTAACCCTGACGCCGTTAAACTCAGCAGCGAGCAAGGACGCGTTCTGGTGGCAGCAGTTGTGTCCCTGTGAGGGAAAGCAGTTGTCTGACAGACACATAGTTGGCCTAACCTTTGTTTAATTTAATGTCATGTTTATTTTTGATATGCTTGGGGGGAGGGAGGGTTTCGGGAGAGAAAGGTGCAGTTTGTGTATTTACAAGGAACGATGCCTTTAAACTTAGATGATTAGCGAAATTACTGACTTGGCAGCTGATTTAAATACTGACGCCTCTTTCTTTTTTCCCTCCCAAGGCCTCCTGGCTGAGCTGCTAGCCGTGTTGCAACAGTGTTTGTCTGAACAGGCCGCAGCTGGAAAAGCTGTTTCTAGATGAGCTGGTTACTTATTATTGCATTTTTGATAAAATCATTTGTAGATTCTGCCTCTTTTTCTTCTTTTTCTTTTTTGGTCAAATTGTTAGTCGATGATTGAAAGTGAAATAACTAATATTTATTTAGTTTTACTTCAGGAGCCCAGAGATATTAAAAAAAGAAATGTTTTTCTTTAGTTTGTTGGCGCTTCCATCGTTTTTTTCTTTATAAGGTGAACAGTGAGATTGTCCAGAGGCAGGCAGCTTGTGAGCTGAGATGGTTTCCATGTCGTCTGATCAGCGTAATGGCTGCACCATGGAGTGCAAGAAGAAACGAAATGTGGAGGGTTGGAGAATGAGAAATATGCAGCAAGTACAAGAAAAACATGAGCTTAAAGAGTTCACCACACAGGAGCAGGTTAAAGGCTTTTGTGTGAAAAACAAAAAACAGTTTTCCAGAAAAGTATGGCAAAGGTGAATGAAAGGATGCTTCATACTTGACTCCATAGTCTAAAATGTCTTTCTTTCTTTGTATCCTTTCCTTTTATAGCCCTGCATCTTCCTTTTTTTCTTTTCTTCTGTTTTTCCTCCTTTCTTTCCTTGTGACCTACCTGTCTTCGTAGGTTCTCACCTTCTTTTTACCCTACATCCTTGCTTCCTTTCTTGTGTCTTTCCTTACTCTCTCTCCTCGGTGTCTTGCCTTTTGTAGGTTAACTTTTATTATTTATATTTTAAGATGAACACAAGATGCTGGGAAGTCTGGAAAAGCACAGAATAGTTCCTAAAAGACTGTAGGAATTGTGGAGGAAGTGAAAAGTTGCCCGCCCGTTAGAAGAATTGCCTTCATCTCGGTGTGGAAAAACATTTCTGTTCCGTTTCTTTAACAGCAGGTCACAGCGCAGGGACAGCCATGGTGAACGGAGACGGCGCCCACACAGAGGAGGGAGAGTCGAAGCAGGACGGGAACAGCGAGGCGGACGGCGGCGAGGACTCCAACGAACAGGAAGTGATAGTGATCCAGGACACGGGCTTCACCGTCAAGATCCAGGCGCCCGGAACCGAGCCGTTCGACCTGCAGGTACAGATTAGCTCCTCGAATAGATAAAACCAGCAGCCGTCGTGTGTTGGATAAGGACGGCGGCTCATTAAGGGAGTCTGAGCGGGTTCTAAGTAAAATACCTCTTCGGAAACAACAGACAAAGTGATTAAGCCTGCTTACGCTTCCTAATCTCCGTTGTTTCGCCAGGTGTCCCCCCAGGAAATGGTGCAGGAAATCCACCAGGTGTTGATGGACCGGGAGGACACCTGCCACCGCACCTGCTTCTCCCTGCAGCTGGACGGGAACGTGCTGGACAACTTCGCCGAGCTCAAGTCCATCGAGGGTCTGCAGGAAGGATCGCTGCTCAAAGTGGTTGAAGGTGAGCGCTCACTTCCAACAGAAACCCGACTTTAACTAGACCCTCAGCTTCTTCTTAACTCGTAATGTAAACTCAAATATACAGACACATTTGATATATTGGAATATTAGTGAAAAGTTGATTAAATTCACAAACTTCTTCACTTAGTAAAACACATTATATCGATTTGTGTAAACGTATGCAAGCCTTTGTTTCTGTTATTATGAGGATTTTCTGCCTGTAGTTAATGAAAACATTTAAAGTTTGAATATTACGCAAGACCAATAAAAAACACTTCAAGTGGAGAAATAAGGGCTTAATGAAATATATGTTTAATACTAGCTTAAAGGTTCTTCTTCTCAAAAAGTACTTTTAATCTGACAAACTCGACTCACCAGGACACATATAATGATTTACTGAATGTGTCTACTTAGTATCATAACAAAGGCAGTCTGCAGACAATTTTATTCTGACAATATTTTCAGTAAATATTGTAAATATTCAACATGCATTTTGGAGGATGTTCACTGGGATCAATTTCAGTTCAAATTACACGGATTAAATAACTCAAATATTCATAATTATGTAGTAGAGAACCACTAAAATGGGTTGGAATAAAATAAATCTACACATTGGTGATTCTCAGGAACTTTTGCATGTACTAGATGCAACATATTGACACGAAGGAAACGGAGATCATTAAAAAGCATCATGAAGCGTGACTCAGTCGAGCACCGTTTCCCCTCTGCTGCATCTCATCCCTCGTTCTGCAGAACCGTACACTGTGCGCGAGGCCCGCATTCATGTGCGGCACATCAGAGACCTGCTGAAAAGCCTGGACCCCTCAGATGCCTACAACGGCGTGGACTGCAACTCGCTGTCCTTCCTCAGCATCTTCACTGACGGAGACCTCGGAGGTACGACGCATTTGAAAGTTGGATAAAACTTTCTTGCCGGTTTTATTAAAGGGAGGGATTCCTCCCCACTGTTGCCGTATGCTTGCTTGGGATGCAAGATTGCTTTATTCTTACTAACTCCTGGAGGTTTCCCCCTGTGTCTTAAGACAGTGGAAAGCGAAAGAAGAAGGGCACCGAGCTGGAGCAGATCGACTGCACCCCTCCGGAGCACATCCTGCCTGGCAGCAAAGAGCGCCCCCTGGTGCCCCTCCAGCCACAGAACAAAGACTGGAAGGTTTAAATCCGCCTCTGCTCCGCTCCATCTCTTGTTACGATATAACCCGAGTTTGTCTCGTTAGTCAGAAACCAAACATGCGTATCTGTGACTCCATCGACAGCCCATGCAGTGCCTGAAGGTCCTGACCATGAGCGGCTGGAACCCTCCGCCTGGAAACAGGAAGATGCACGGCGACCTCATGTACCTGTACATCGTGACCGTGGAGGAGCGCCACGTCAGCGTCACGGCCTCAACGCGAGGCTTCTACCTCAATCAGTGAGTCTGATTTTCATTCTCCCAGATCCTGCAAGCTCCTCCGACTGAATGCTGCCAGGTCTGTCGATAAATAGTCTTTCTTGCTTTGTTTTTGTGCAAGAACAAGAAAAGAAATTGTAGACTGGACTATAAAGACTGCATCACTGCTTTGTAATTTATCTCTAAAAATTGGTTGTATAGAGTTTCAAATTGATTTGCTGCGTAGGATTCGGAACCAGCTCAGGTTTCTGCCTCTTTGTTAATGACTTTCAGATCAACAACCTACACCTTCAGCCCCAAGCCAGCTAACCCCAGCTTCCTGAGCCACTCTCTGGTGGAGCTGCTGAGCCAGATCAGTCCTGCCTTCAAGAAGAACTTTACCTCGCTGCAAAAGAAAAGGTGACGATAACCTACTTTTAATTTAGCATCAGTCTCCCACATTTGCTTCAAGCTCTAATAGTAATCGTTCTTGCGTGTTTTACGGTCCGTATTACTAGCAAAACAAGTTAACACCTTTAGTCCTTTTCACTCTTTGAAGTAATTTGAAGGTATTGCTTTGTTTAACTCAGGCAGGGGTGTCAAACACATTTTCATTTTGGGCCATATAAAAAATATGAATGTTCTTAAAGGGCCACTTGTGCCAGAATGTATTGATAAAACCCATTGAACTGTTGAAATATCAATAAATAGCTGCTTGTTTCAGCATTCAATAAGAGTTTGTTAAAATGAAATAATATGAAACATCTTTTCACACCATCCAGAATTTTGTGATAGTTTTTGTGGGGTTTTTCTGCAACCATAATCACCGATTTTGTGTTGCTAATTTAGTCAATCACAAACTACAACTTGATGTCAAGTAAGGCTGAGGCAGCTGTCTCTTAAACCCAATTTTTTATTTTTTATTTTTTAACCAGTTTTGAGAAGAATTTGCAGTAAGATCAGGAACAAATGTGGGAATCTGTTGATTTGGTGTGAATTTTGTGGAAAAACTTGACGGACTTATTTGGAGTCTTAGAGGGCCACGTAAAAAGCTACAGCGGGGCCTGATTTGGCCCCCGGGCCTCGAGTTTGACACACTTGAACTAAGGGAATACTTCTAGAAAATGTGCAGGAGGCGTAACATCATAGTTATTAGACAGCATATTTTTCAAAAACTCCACAATGAGTAGGAAACCGTACGTAGAACAGAGTGCTCTAACAACGTCTGCTGATTCAGATTAATGTGGACGTGTCGTATGAGAAGGTTAAACATGTGAAAAGGAGCCAAACAGCTGAGTCGCTTCACCGGTTCTCCACTGCAGGGTGCAGAGACATCCGTTTGAAAGGATAGCCACGCCTTTCCAGGTGTACAGCTGGACGGCTCCGCAGGTGGATCACGCCATGGACTGCGTCAGAGCTGAGGACGCCTACACCTCCCGCCTTGGCTATGAGGAGCACATACCGGGACAGGTGGGTGTGGCGAAACTCGGCTGTGGACGATGTCGGGAGCTTCCATGGCGTAAATGTGTGTTGGTTTGCCTTCAGACCAGAGATTGGAACGAGGAGCTGCAGACCACCCGGGAGCTGCCGCGCAAGAACTTACCTGAGCGACTGCTGCGGGAGAGAGCCATTTTTAAGGTACTGCTGAGACTTCCTGGATGCTGGACGCAGGAGCAGAGTGTTTTCTGAATGTTTGTTTTTTTTTTTACTATATAGGTCCACAGTGACTTTGCAGCTGCTGCCACTCGCGGGGCCATGGCCGTCATCGATGGCAACGTCATGGCAATCAACCCCGGCGAGGAAACGCGCATGCAGATGTTCATCTGGAACAACATCTTCTTCAGTCTGGGCTTCGACGTGCGGGACCACTATCGTGAGCTCGGTGGCGATGCCGCCGCCCACGCTGCGCCGACTAATGACTTGAACGGAGTACGTGCTTACGGGGCGGTGGACGTGGAGGGTCTCTACACCCTGGGCACAGTGGTAGTGGACTACAGGGGGTACAGAGTAACTGCACAGTCCATCATCCCAGGGATCCTGGAGCGAGAGCAGGAGCAGAGCGTCATCTACGGCTCCATTGATTTTGGAAAGACGGTTGTGTCTCACGGCAAATATCTGGAGCTGCTCGATAAAACCAGCAGGCCACTGAAGGTCAGGAACTGTCGTATTTACTCTGTTTGGTTTTATCGAATGAATGAACGCATTCTCCAAATACTGGATGCAATTCCTTATATATAAAGGTTGTATATAAAGGTTTAATATCTAAAAAACATTTTAAAAAATCTTTGTTTTTTTTAACCCATCTCTTCCCTGTGCTTTTGTTAAGGCCATTACAAGAACAGACATTTTGTTTTCTTTTATTCACGGCTACAGGAAGAAGAACAAAATTATTTCTCACTGGTGACGTTTCACACGTCATAGTCCTAGAAAATCTTACTGGGTTTCTCAGCTTGGACATCAGAAATATGCTTCAAGAACTCCCAAGTCAGGGTTAAAAGAACAGAATGATGATAATTTGTTGTTGCTCCCTTTGAGAGAACAAACTTGTTCTTGTTCAATATTTACTTGGAAGAAGAGTTATGCTGTCTGCCTACTTGTTGCTCTCTGGCTAGTTGGCTATTGGCTGCTTTTTCAGTTGCCCGTCTGCTACTTCTTGCGTTTTTGGCTAACTAGTTATCTTTCTCTTGCTCTTTTGGGAAGCTAGGTATTACTTTTTTGTATTCTGCTGTCTACCTATCTAGACACCTCTCTCCTGCTTTATTTGGCTAGCTATTTATCGCTTGTTTTTTTGTTAGCCATCTGTCTTGATTTTTTTTCTTGCTAGCCATTTCTGTCTTCCTTTTTCAGCTTGTTAGCCATCTCTCGTTTTGTTTCGGCAAAAACTCGCCAACTCCAGTTGGTCACACTTGCTAGCTATCTACCACTCCCTGAAACATTACCTCATTTTACCTCATAAATATGTTGCTACTCTTTGCAAATTTACCCTAATATTTGTTCAACTTCCTGTAGAGTCTGAAAGAAAGTGATAAACTGTATCGGCACTGAGCTGTCCGTAGATTTTCCTGCCTTTTTATTTGTATGCTCAGTTATTTAAGAAAAGGAAATAAATATCTAACTAAAAGTCTGTTTTCTGTAATGCCTGTCCAATGTTTTAACCTCTGTTGTTAACATTGGTATCACTGGCTTATTAATGTTTTTTTTCTCCTGTAAATTCCAGGTGCAGCAGCACAAAGTGCTGAATGAGAAGGAAGAGTCAGTGGAGCTGTGCTCCTCCGTTGAATGCAAAGGCATCATTGGTAACGACGGCAGACACTACATCCTGGACCTTCTTCGAACCTTCCCTCCTGACTTGAACTTCCTGCCTGTGGATGGAGAGGAGCTGTCTGCAGAGAGCCAGCGTCAAGGTTTCCCCCGGCAGCATCGTCATCGCTTGGCTTGTCTTCGCCAGGAGCTCATCGAGGCCTTCGTCGAGCACAGGTGGGCGTCGCTCTGCTTTTCCGGAGATTCTATCTTCCTGCCGCTAACGTTTGAATCAAACTATTTGTTTTGTTCCTCTTTAGATATCTTCTTTTTATGAAGATGGCAGCGATACAGCTAATGCAGCAAAAGGCAAACAAGGACTCTAGCAAAACAGACGTGCCCGCCATTGCCGAGACCTCGGCGACAGACGGCGGCGTTGGTTCCACACAGACTGCCGCTGCACAAGCGTCGGCAAACAGCACAGACCCGACAGACAACAACAGCACCTCTGCTGCCCCACAAATGGCACCTGAAAGTGAAGAAAGCTCCTCAAAGCCCACAACAAACGGGCCTGTGGATCCCACAGGCCCCCAGAATGGGGAATGCAGAAGCCCATTGGAGGGTAAGGAGCTTGAGGAAAGTATTCCAGGATTAGCCCAGGCCAAAGAGCTGGCGGAGACCTTAGTGTCCGAAGATGGATCCGGTATGGGTACGTCTAGAATCGTCCAGAACAAGCTGGGGCCAGGACAAAGCAGAAAGAGCTACTCTGGTGGATGGGTTCATTGATTAAAAGCAAGGAGAACCAGACAGTAACTGGATTTATTTGCGACGACAGTAGCAGAGTATTTTAAAAATGGATAAACGTAAACAGAACTCTGCTGTCTGCCTGACTAGTGGTCCCTGCTAATGTCCTGCCTGCAGTTGGGGAAGAGTTCACATCTCCAGCATGTGAACCCTGTGCAGTACAGATCTGACCCTAATGACCTAATCAGTGGTTGTGGTGCTTAACCCAAAGTGATTTGTGATGGTGCTTTATTAAAACAGCCTGATCTAATCAGAGGTGTCTGTAGCTCAACTGGTGGTGGTCCAGGAGTTAAACTGTGGATGTCCAGTCCTCCACACTGGCGTCCTGCAGGTTTCAGATGAGTCTCTGCTCCAACTCGGCTGATTCAAACGGTCCATCCGTCTCCCTCAGCATGTCAAACCTCTGCAGAGATCTGCTAATGAATCAAACATTTGATTCAGAAGTGTTGAACCAGGGAAAGAAGGAAAACCTGCAGGACGCCAGCCGTGACGTAGGCCATGTCTGTAGTAAGCTGCAGTAAATGGATTTGGTCGACGTTTCAACTTGCATTGTTGTTTGCTGAATAAAACTGTAGCAGAAAAGCATCTGCTTCAGAAAAAAAGGGAAAAAGTCAGATTAAAGTGTCTGTTTTAAACTTGCTACGGACATGGCGTGAAACACTGAGCGGTTCAGACGAGCTGTTACAATTTCTTTTTTTGTTTTCATTGGTGGTCTTTTGTTAATTTATTTAAATCTGCTGACAAACAGATCCTAAAAGCCGCGAGGTGGTTCTGAACGCCTGCAGGGCCGTGGGCTCCATCAGCAACACTTCGTTTGATATTCGCTTCAACCCCGACATCTTCTCCCCAGGTGAGCATGAAAACGGCATTTGACTGGCTGGAGAGGGAATCTAACCTGCTCAGGTTATCTATAAATCAAGTCCTGAATTCAAACTGAAAATCGATTTTAATTGATTTCCTCTCGCAGTCGATTAGGTGGTTTTAATCAGTATTTCATGAAGTGTTCTGGTTATTTTTCTTTTTACACACTAAGGTTGCTTTTTATCAACACTGTTTGGTTCAGTGCACATTTATTACCACAAAAAAACAAATATCAACCTAATAATATCACTCAGTTGCTTTAGTAAACCAGTTATGTGTGTAAACAAAGTCACTTATACTTTCATTCAGCCGTATTCTTAATGGTCTTCCTTGATGAGCTTAACAAATAAACTGCTGCTGTTTGCAGACGCAACACAAAAACTTGGCAAACTTCATCACTGTTTAAAATTATTTGTTTTTTGTCTTGAAATGTAAAATATAGCGGTTCTAGTTGCAAGAAATACATGGTTTCTGTTTTAAAACTTTCTCAAAATATTACATTTAATCATCTCAGTTTAAAGCCTAAAACATTACACTGAAAATTTAGATCTTAGGTTTAATTTTTAATTTATTTTTTTTTATGTAGTCACATCTTAAATTGATAAACTTATTTCTTCTCTTAAGTCTTATTATGTCCAATAGATGCTTCTTTGTATTTAATAAGGTCTGGCTTGGAAAACTTGGATTTTCTCAACTAAAACCTTTTTTATATGTAGATTACTTTGTAAAAGGCTGCAAAGTTGTTTGGCTCATTGCAAAAGCAACTGAGCCAAACAACAACAAAAATGACCAGAGTTGGATGTTTCATTCTTACATAAAATAAAAGTTATGGGTCTGTTGTTTTTGTCATCTTCTCTAGTAGATGTAGGTTTTAAATCTGCTCAAACATGTTTTTTTTTTTTTTTTTTGAGCCCTCCTCGACCACCTCACGTTCCGGTAATCTTCACACCTCTTTCATTTGATGAAGTCTCATCTGACGTGGTTGCGTGTGCTTCTGCTGTTGAATCAGGGGTGCGTTTCCCAGACGACACGTTGGAGGACGTCCAGAAGCAGAAGCAGCTCCTCAAAGACGTCGCTGCCTTCCTGGTCACCTGTCAGATCCCGTCTCTGGTCAGCGAGGCTCGCTGGTTTCCTCGTCTCTTTGGTTTATTTTTGTTACGTTTTAATAACGGGCTTAAGAAATCGGTTATTAAATGGGTTTTGTTCTGTATTTAGTATTAACTAGTCTGGCATTGGCAAGTCTTTCGCATATATTATGCATCAAAGTTGGCCCAGATGCCTATAAAGTAGTGAAATCGTCCTGTATTTCACTGCAGAATGGAAATGTAACTTTATCTTCACGTGGCTTTGTGATTAAAAGAGTCCAGATAATAAAACTCAGCTTGATGAACTCAGTTTATTAGAATGTTATTAAACTTTCAGACAAATCTAGAAATCTGCGTGTGTTTTATCGCCCAGGTTAAAGACTGTTTGGACCACAGCACTCTGCCCATGGACGGAGCCACGCTGACGGAGGCCTTGCACCAGAGAGGCATCAACGTCCGCTACCTGGGGACAGTCTTGGAGTTTGTGGACAAGACCCCCGCCAAAGCCCAGCTCGAGCATTTCTACGTGAGTCCGATTCCACAATCGGAACCATTTTCACCTCAGTTGCAGAGAATTGTCGTGTTAAAATGTTAAACTTTTTTCCCCATTTTATCACAGAGGATAGGAATCGTTGAGCTGATCACAAGGTGTGCAAAACACATCTTCAGGACATACCTGCAGGTTTGTAGCTTTTCACACATTTTCTATCTGCTTAGAGGGTTGGTAAAATGCACGAATGCAAATGCATTCATTCATGTCAATCTATCAAAAATCAGCGAACGTGAATGATGAATTCTGTCCACATTTAAAGAAGCAAAGATATCTGTATTTGAAGGATTTAGTCTTTTAGAACGATTTCAAGAATTATAAGAAAAACAGCAACTGGTAAGAATAGTCAAGGGTGAATTAAATGGATTGCTGTGCTAATTTTCACTGTAGTTATGATGGGAAGTTTTATCAGGGAGAAACTGAATGTTCAGAATAGTTTCTAAGCTGATGGATTCAACATCATGTCACTGCCCTCTACAAACGACGTCACTTTTTATGAGAGGAAAGCAAATTCCACTGAGTTTATGCAATATGTAGCCTACTCTGTGCAATAAAAGCCCAAAATAATCAGATAGCTTTGCTCAAATATCATGCCAGAGAAAGCAAAGAAATACGACTGATTTAGAAAGATAAATAGAAAATCTTCAATAGAGACTGACTGAAATGACTTTCTGTTCAATTGCTTTAATGTTTTCGATTGTAATGTTAAAATTAAGATTTCTGAAGCAAGATTCTAATTTCTTAACTTGTCTGACGTGACATTCACGCTCACACGTTTGCTTATTTTAAACGTTTCTTGTGGAAAAAAACAAACGCAGAAGTTGCATCTACTCCTTTCCCCCAAAGAGAAGCAGGTCCTGGTTCTGAGCTCTGACCATCAGTTCACTCAGACCGGAAGGTTATCCGTCCTGACTCGGTTCAAGTCTTGAACCCTTTATATACAAGAGGGAAACCTAAAGCGTCAACAAGCTGTTCTTGTACAGAAAATCTGTGAACTGAGGGTAAAAGTCAGATCTCATGACGCTCACGAAGTCATTTTGAAAGGACCGAACGTTTTCTTCCCCTGCAGGGCGTGGAGCTCTCGGCTCTCTCTGCTGCAGTCAGCCACTTCCTCAACTGCTTCCTGAGCTCCTTCCCCGACGCCGTCGCTCACCTGCCTCCCGACGAGCTCGTGTCGCGTCGCAAGAGCCGCAAGCGTCGCAACAGGGTCCCCGGCGGCGGTGACAACACGGCGTGGGCCAGCCTGACGCCCAGCGAGCTGTGGAAGAACATCGCCACCGAGGCTCAGAGCTACTATCACTTCAAAATGCAGTGGTGGGTCTCCTCTGTTCAGCCCTCAGCTCCCTTCGGAGGCCTGCTGCGTGCAAGCTGACTTGTTGTCGATGCGTTTCCCTCTAGCGAGAGCGTCGACCAGGTTGTGGAGAAGTACGGCCTGCAGAAAACCACCCTGCTCAGAGAGATCTCAGTCAAAACTGGCATCCAGGTAACGGTCACGGTTCCTACAAGTTGGGGAAGTTTCACTTTGGATTTCAGGGTTTTCCAAGTCAGGATAAGTTTGGGAAAAGTACTTGAATTTCCTGACTTTTTTTTTTTTTTCCTTTTGTTGTCTGAATGCAGCATCCTTCCTTCTAGTATTTCCAGCACGTATAAATGTCATGAATTCACAGTAAACTCTAATGTCTTGTATTTCAAAACAAACGTTTAGAGCTGAGAAATGGACCCTTGGGAAGGTTTGACATCGACCCGAGTTGTAAAACGTTCTCTTACATTGGTTTTGATTGAAGAATTTATTTTGCTCGATTTCCAGATCCTGTTGAAGGAGTACAATTTCGACAGCCGTCACAAGCCGGCCTTCACGGAGGAGGACATCCTGAACATTTTCCCCGTCGTCAAACACGTGAACCCCAAAGCCTCCGACGCCTTCCACTTCTTCCAGAGCGGCCAGGCTAAAGTTCAGCAAGGTGACGCGCTCCTGCCTGCCCCTCTAGCGGGAAACAAAGAAGATAAAGGCAGTTGCTTTTATGCAAGTCTTGTATTTAACATGCATTCTTCTATTTTCAGGTTTTCTGAAAGAAGGTTGCGAACTGATCAATGAGGCTCTGAACCTCTTCAACAACGTTTATGGAGCCATGCACGTAGAGATCTGCGCCTGTCTACGCCTGCTGGCCCGCCTAAACTACATCATGGGAGACCACCCTGAGGTCAGCCAATAAACAAAATCCACCTTAACTCTGTTTTGTTTAATTTAACCTGCAGTTTATACTTTTTTTTTTAATTCATCTGCAGGCTCTCAGCAACCAGCAAAAGGCGGTTCTGATGAGCGAAAGAGTCCTCGGCATTGAGCATCCCAACACAATCCAAGAATACGTGAGTCACCAGAAAGTCCGACTGCTTCTGAACGTTTCACCAAGATTTGAGAGATTTGTGAGCTGGCTGTTTCTTGTCGTCTCCTTCAGATGCATTTGGCTCTTTACTGCTTCGCCAACGGCCAGCTTTCAACCGCCCTGAAGCTGCTCTATCGGGCTCGTTACCTCATGCTGTTGGTGTGCGGGGAGGACCACCCAGAGATGGCACTAATAGATGTAAGAGCATTCGTTGCTACGTATCCAGAACCTTGCATTCGGTCTGAGCTTGATTGATTTTGACAGAAAGAAAGGAGAAAAATGCCAACCCTGAGATGTGAAAGTTGGTGGAGATTTGCATCTGTTATTTAGCCAGAATGTTTTTCTAGAGTTTTACACTGAATGAATTCACGTCACACTTCTCAGACTTTTAATTTGTGGAAAAACGTCTTTAAAAGCAAGTTGAATAGAGGCAGAATGAGGCATTTTGCTCATCAGTTTGTGTCGGCCCATTACACAAAATCCCAATAAAATACATTGAAGTTTGTGGTTGTAATGTGACTAAATCACATCATTGAATTACATTTTTTGGAGGCATTTTAAACCCTGATGTCTCTCTTCTTGTTCTGTGTTTTGCAGAGTAATATCGGGCTGGTGCTTCACGGAGTGATGGAGTATGATCTATCCCTGAGATTCCTGGAGAACGCTCTGACCGTCAACACAAAGTATCACGGAGCTCGTTCCCTCAAAGTGGCTCTCAGGTGAGCGAAGACTTATTGCAGCAGTGCATGCAGAGAAAATGGATAATTAAGTTTCTTGGCGTCATTTTTAAAAAAAATTTGCCTCGTGTTTTTCAGCCATCATCTGGTTGCCAGGGTGTATGAGAGCAAGGCAGAGTTTCGCTCGGCTTTGCAGCACGAGAAGGAGGGCTACACCATCTACAAGAACCAGGTGGGTCCTGCAGAGGTTCACACGCTGGCCTCCACCCCTCCCGTCAAAGCGAGCGTCTTTATATTCTGCAAATATTCCCCCCTCCCTCCCAGATGGGCGAGGCTCACGAGAAGACCAAGGAGAGCTCAGAGTACCTGAAGTATCTGACCCAGCAGGCTGTGGCTCTGCAGAGAACCATGAACGAGATCTACAAGAACGGCTCCAACGCCAGCATCATGCCGCTGAAGGTGAGTGCTCCGACTGCGACACCTTCTGCTGTGGCTGGAGAAAATCTGCGTTACTGAAGTGTCGCCCTGTTTTTTTTCCAGTTCACCGCTCCCAGCATGGCCAGCATCCTGGAACAGCTCAACATCATCAACGGCATCATCTTTATTCCACTCAGGTAAAAGTCAGAGAAGACGAGCCGAGACTCCGAGGAAGTCTGTGTCTTGGGAAGGAATGAAGGAGAAATGAAACATTTGATGACAAACGTCACATTGCTATGATAAAATGAATCAATCTTATTGCATGTGGGATAAAACGGATGCCCCAGTGAATACTTTTTGTTCCCATTCCCAGCCTTCACCAGATGGAGTTAATGTGATTTAAATAAAATAAACCGCTTGAGTTGCAAAGAGTGTAAATGTGCAGAATATTGTTGTGGAATAGACATGTTTAGCAATTAGTGACCCGCGTTTGCTGTTACTTACGCATTTGAATGTTTAATCTTAACAGAACATGTACTGCAAACTTTTAATGGTTTTGAGACGTAGAATAGAAACAGGAGCGTTTGAGACGCCTGAATTTTCAAATTGAAGGCAAATATGTCACGTTAAATTCTCAGACGCGTGAGAATCGGCCTTACTTATTTAGCAATCTCTTTCTATTTGATTAGCTTCACCAAACCCAACTGAGTGAACGACACATCTAATGCAAGACATGACGCCATGTTGGACTGGCATCAACTTGAACGCCTCTTATTGAGAATAATTTGGATAAATAACATGGGAAGAAATCTTAAAGCAGGACGAATATAAACTAAATCTACTTGTGTCTTTTTCCTTTGTAGTCAAAAGGATCTGGAGAACCTGAAGGCAGAGGTGCAGAGGCGGCAGCAGCTGCAGGAGCTGGGAAAGAGCGAGGAGCCCGCAGAGAGCAGCCCACTCGAACTAGAAGACAAAATCCCTGTCGATTAACTTCCAGCAGCTCCAGGCACGGCTGCTTTCTGCTTAAAGAAAATAAGAGAGGAGAGAGAGGCTGTGACGCGACAGCCAAGCGACGGAGCCTGTGGACCTGAAAACTAAGTAAATCAGCTTTGAAATAAACAGGGTGAGGGTGGGGTCAGAGAAGTCCTGGGAAGACAAACCGTATGGACTGTAGGACAAACGAATGCAGAGCAGGGGCTTCCTACAAAGTAGGAGAGGGAGGGAGCAGAAATTACAAATGACATAGATTCAGTGTAAAGGTGCAATCAGAGTAAAACTGGGCTCACGAAAGGCGTCCCTGACGAGTGTCGGCTGCTTAGACAAATTTACATTTGGAAAAGAAACGGCTGCAGCTGGAGGAGAGAGACCAAGAATGACCATGACATTATGTACCAGAGCCTTATCTGCCATATCATCACCCCGAAACCACGCTTCTTTTAAGACGCCTCAAAGGTGCTCCGAATGAAACGGCACCGAGCCTGGCCAAGAACTCAGGCCGTGTTACCACTGTGCACGAACAGACCCGAATAAAGGCAGTAAGCCAGAGATTCGTTTCCAACGGGGGCCGCAGAATGTAAACTCCCATCTTTAAGTCACTTTGTAGCAATCAGAGTTCATCCGTAAACCTCCCCGATCAGTCATGGGTTTAATTTGTTCCGTCGTTTGTACGTGCTTCGTCCCAGGACGGGCGCTTTGAACCGATCACTTCATTTGTTTTAATTTGGTGGGGTTTATTTTGTTTGGGTTTTTGTTTGTATGTTTTTAATGTGTGTTGATCATCAGTAAATTTAAGCCATGTTTGTTTTATGGAAAATGTATAGAAATGGGGAAAGGGGGATGTATAGAGATGTATAAATCTTGATTGGATCTAGTTGGTGTTAAGGGAAATCACAGATCTCGAATACGTCCACTTTAAGCCGTAGATATATCCAGATATAAATATAAATATATACTAGCTGTGTTCAATCTTTTATTTTTACATTCAAACAAAACAGAATATACATGCATGTGTGTTTGACGGTGTGCGTCTGTGTGTAGTCTGACCGGAAAATCTGCCGAGCAGGACTGTTTGCTTTCCAAATGTTTTATACCTCCGCACACGTGAAAGCTGTTCAAACGCTGATGCATATTTTCTTAAAACATTCATGGCCACCAATGTTGTTGTAAATCTGCTTACGTATGAAGTTGGTTGCTCTACTCATCACCGCACAAGGTCTCACTTTTGGACTGTGTTTTTTTTTTTTTAATGTTGTTTTGTTTGTTTTTATTTTTGTTCTGGCTTTCGGAGATTTAAAAACTAGCCAAGGTTGAGCGGCACTTTTCTGGTGCATCTGCATGACCAAAAGAGGGCAAAGAGCAGGTATGATGTTGCAAAAAAGAAGAAAAAAAAGACTGATAAAAATCTGTTTGTATACATGCAATGTTTCCCATCTATTGTAATTTCCTTACATTGTTGCAGTGTGTAGATGTGTGATTAAAGCAATAGAGAGGGGATGCTGGAGTTTTTGATTGTTTTGTAGAGAATGTTTTTGTACATGGCACAAAACATGCAAAATGGACTCCCCTTGAGTTTAAGATAAGCTTGTTCAGAAGTAAATGTCAGGCTCTTCACAATGAATCCTTTCCCCTAAAACTTGCCTCAGCAGTTGCAGAGCCTGTACGTGCCTCTTGTTTATGTTCTTGAATTGAACTTGGGTCATGGTGGGTGAACTTTAGCAGAATATAAAGCTAACATTTCCCTCTTCTTTTTTTTCTCCGGGTCTTTTGAATTAGTTTTAACTTTAATTTGACTTTGTTCGTGTACTTTGTCAACAGTAACACCAACACTGTCCACAAGGGGGCGCCAAACATCCTTTTGTTATTTTGAGGGAATAATAAAGACTAAAAACGTGCTGCAGGTGCACAAACGCATTGTTTCTTTTTACAGAACATGATGGATGAGTTTGAGTATAAATTGATTTAATCACCGTTGCACTACAAATCCATACAGAAAACACTTAAAAAATACCATATATGCTGTCACTTGGCCTGAATTGGAAAGCTTGTGTGGATGTGTGTTTGAGTATTATGTCCAAGCTGTTTTGCCATATTCAGCGTACAAAGTAACAAAGATTTTAAAAAAAGACCTTTTCTGAATAATTTTTCTCTGTCATTGAAAGCTTTTCTGAACGTGTAGTGGCTGAATCCACGCTCCCTGGATGTGTGTCAGGTATTTGTGTGATGCTCTTTACATACTAACCTAATTTTTTTTTTTTTTTTTGGTCTGACTTCTTTTATAATAAATAAAATAATTTAGCTAAAATTTTGCTTGGAGTTTCTTGCACCGTCTTATATCAGTACACATGTACACATGTAGCAGCTGAACAAATTGTTTTACTGAGATGAGATCTAAACTTGAAAAAATGAAACGCTTTGGCAGAGTTTCTCTTTATTTTCATAATTACATTATTTTTTCAGTGTTCAATTTAAGAGTATCTAATTCGTAGCAAAACTTTTCAATTGTAATACTGAGAAATGTGTAGGAATTCAGGTTTTATTTGGTAGTTTATATATATTTGTTTTTTTTATGCACTTCTGGAAAGTGCAAGGTGGGCAAATCTTAAAGAAATAGAAAACAAGTAATTATTTCAGGAATCTTGTTAAAAGTTAAGAGAATATGAAACCAGCTCTATGATACAATACTAAAAATGTATTCCACAAAATCAAATTGAAAAATAGGAGAAATATTGGTTAGAATTAACCAGTTAAGAATAAACAAGTAAGAAATATTAAAACTCATTTGTAAAACACAAATAAAACAACAAACTCAAGTAGTAGGTGACAACAATTCCCCATTTAATACGTTTTGTTTTGGTGCAAGGAGGAAAGAGTTAATGCCTAGATATAAAAATAATAAATAGATTTTCTGTTGTCAAGGGCGTGCGCGCTCCCGTCGAGCAGTGAACGCGACCAGGCTGCGCGCTCCCTCGCCAAGGCGACTGCGGTAGCGCACAGAAAAAAAAAAAAACAAGCGAGTCGAAGCTGAGGAGACAAGACGGACCACAGTTTACCTCCACATCACAAGATCACGTTTTGGAGCAGGAAATCTCACGCCCTGCCGGGTCGTGTTAACGTCGGAGACGGCTGACGAGATCCACCGAGGAGAATAAAAGGGTGAGTGCTGTTATTCCCCGTTTAAAGCAGCGGCCACAGTCGAAGGAATGTGGCGTTAGGTGGGGAAAATGACGATGTGGCTGTAATTGTTGCACCTCCTTTTTATGTCTCAAAATGGCGGACAGGCCGCTTGGACTGAAGCAGCAGGTACCCTGTCAGCGGACTTTAGTCCTGTTTTCAGATAAGCAGTCGTGTGACGGTACAGGAATTGAGTGCGTTTCTTGTTATATGTGTGCGATATAGCTAGCTGAGCTTGAAGGCACGTCACTGTGGCCTTTACGGGGAAGAGTCACTGCAGCGGCTAACTTTGTGCCGGGAGGCTAACTTTACTGAGGGTAACTTTGGCTAAGCTACCAGCTGGTGATTGTCTCCGGTTAAAAAACAAACAAACAAGAAAGCTTTTGTGCAGATCCATTTATCCAGCTGCTTTAACAGATTACAGTCGTATTATTATGGTAAGTAAGCAGCAGCAGCAGTCTGTTTTCTGCGGTGATTCAGGTGTTGACATTCTAATTTTTCCAGCCTGTAAGAAAACAAATGTCGGGTCAATATTGGCTTGTTTTACTGCTGAGGGACTCCTGCATGTTCCCACGGCTGGTGTAGTCTGTTTGTAGCTCCAAAGGGCGTGTGTTGACATTCCACTGATGCTTCAGGTTGTTTGGATGTGACAGTAATGAAACATCAGATTGTCCAGCTACACCGACAAACCTCTGGGCATGTTTCCTCGGCAGATGGTGGCTGTCATTCAGCCAGATGCTGACTGATGAAGCTCCCATCATCTCTGCGTGTGCTGCACGCAGGTTTGCTGGGGAAAACAGGGTGGAGCACATCGGAGGCGATGTGTTTCTAGGAGTACTCAGCAGCATGTGTCTGTCTTGGTTTCTCCTCTCTTTGTGTGCTTTGCCACTTTCACTCAGAGCTCTGAAGGACTAGATCTTGGATGTCAAACATTTTCTTGTGCATGTGTGATTTATTGTCACCCTACTCCCCCTCGCCTGCGAGGACTCTCCATCAGTCTATTAGTGGCAGCTATGGGCTTTTAAGGAAATTGTTTACTTTTGAAATCAGCATTCTGTGACAGAAATAAACACCAATCGTTGCTCTTCTTTCAGGTAAGAGGATTTGTCTTGAGTCGACTTTGCACGGTGATGGTCTTTGTTGGTGATCTAATCATATGCAGCCCAAACACAAATGCACACAGACTCCTGAATTTGCCTATTTATATATTGGCATGAATAGGACTGAACTTAACTAATATGCACGTTTAGATTAGATTTGAATTATTTTACAGTTCTGCTAAAATGCTTACAATTTCTGACTTTATTCCATGATCTAATTTCTGATTCAACCATCTGAATTTATACCATAATATCAAACTAAAACCTCTGTAAAATATGAGGTTGAGAAAGTCTGACATTTTGAAAAATTAAAACAAAGAGACCCATGTTATGCCAGCTTGTTCGTACTGCAGTCAGACTGGTTTTGTAGATTTAAATAATAGAAACAGTCACATTTGTCCAGTTACCCTTCAGATACGCATCAACCAGGCTTTTCCTGGCCAAAACTCATTTCCAATTTTCTTTCTGACATGCCAAATGTAGTTTTTCTTCTGCAGTAGGCGTAGGAGTTTTAAATTAAGCTAAAAATAAAGAAAATGCAGTCAGTTTTTTCACATTTCAACATTTGTCTTTCACCTTCATCTGGTTTTCATTAAGCTCATAAAAGTTCATCCAGGTGAGATTTATTTGTGATGCATTTTAGGTCCAAAATTCTGAGTTTTGGATTTAATGGGTACGAATATATTACGACTTTTCAGCGTTTGACCCGAAATTCAAAGGAAAATTGACAGATATTGATGTTTGGCTGACTGACAGACTGCACCTGTTATTCTTTATGGTCTTATGTATGAAAGTTTATTTTGCTTTTGCATTGTACCATTAGATAAGGATAGATAAAGTACATGTCGTCCTCATGGTCCTGTTAGTTTAGAGGTTTCTCCTCACTGTTTACTAGCTGAAGACCATTACTTTCTCTCTGTATACTTTGTCACACCTTCCTGGTTGTGAAGTACCAGAAGTACATTTGACAACATGTGTAACTTTAGCAGTATAACTCATCAAATTGAGTAAACTTTGTCCTAAAAAATGTGAGTTTGGGGTAGGGGGAGGGGATTGTTTTAAAAAGGCATCAGTGGAGAGGTTTTCAGATTGTCGTCTTAGAAATAGGTCGACTTACAATGAAGGCCTTGTCCTTGTTTCCATTTCATTGGTATTTTGAATTGAATCACTCATGTATACATTTCTGGAAACTCTCCTTAGTTAACTTGAGCCATATTTACACGCCCAGAATTGATTTATAAATGGTGAGAAAATCAGTTTCAGTTCCTTGCATAGCTGACTGCTTTCCCAGATTTCCAGCTGACCCTGAGGAAAGTTGCTGGAATGTAAATATCTGCAGCTGATAAATCTTTACATATTTGATCTTATCACAGACAACTTGGTAAATTTGAGCTTCTACTGATTAGACTTTTTGACAGGATTATCAGAGGATAAACTGTAAGTCAACCTAACCCACAAATGACTTTGAATATAACATTAGTCTTGACATAACACCTAATGGGCTCGACTGGCTTGTTGATTCTTGTTAAAGAAACAGGTTCCAGCTCTACTAGACTTAATGATAATGTGCTTGGAGAGTCTGCAGGTTTAATTTTAAAACTTATCCAACCTGGTATCACTCCCAACATTAACTGAAATATTTAGAAAACCCTCCAGATGTATTAATTTATGCCAGAGCTGGGAAACGTGCCTGTCAGCTTCGATGTCCGACATTACACAAGTTCTATATTTATCATATTTGAGTAAACGCATAACGATATGTTAGGCAGAAAGGGTCAATAGCACAAATTAAACCAAAATATTATTTTTTCATTTTCAGAAAAAGTTGCATGAAGCTAGAATTAAACCGAGGAAACGAGTTTCTGTTGCAGAGTGTTAAAAGGAGAGCGACACCAAAGATTTTGTGGTCAATTTCTAACCACCGTCTATTGTAAAGCTGTTACCTGCTGATACTTGCCCTTCTGCTGTGAAAAATCAATGCCATCCTAAAAGTAAGAGAGCAGCTGGTGTTGCACAGCTCTGCTGTTCAACAAAATATTATTTTAAAGAAAGAAACCTGGATTACAGAGTTTACATTGTAAGCTGTCTTTAGCGTCCTGAGTGATCGATTTAAAAAAATTGAGCATGGTTTATCATTTACTACCTGTAAAAACCCGCAGCTCTAAATCCTGTAGAAAACTCAAACCCTTTAACTTTGATATCCCAATGATAAGAAATGCATCAAACTTCTAGTTTTTGATGAGTCTATTGATCAAAAAAGCATTCCCCCCCCCCCCTCCCGACGACTACGACTTGCGATGTTTTTCTTTCTAGCATGTTTGGCACCACCCTTAGACTGGGAGTGTCGTCATTACTGTCAGTGCACACAGTCACTGAGGCCACAAAAATATGGGCTCCATGCAAACGTCCACAGAGTCCTAGTGGGCTGGTACCAACGTTTACACCACCCTGGCTTCGCGGTCGCATCTACTGTAGAGCGTACTGAAACGCCAGAGTTGGGATACAATGTCATTATGATGTTTTGGTTCAACACGTGCAAGGTTTGTTTTCGCCCTGTGGAGTTTTCTGTTACATCTGACTACTATGGACATTACTGCAGACATTTGTCTTATATTTGCTTCTGCTATTGTTTCACCTCACTACTGCCTAAAATCAATTTGACATTTAGGAAAAGGTGTCCGGTGCCACAAACCCAATGGCTCAAAGCAGGTGGCAGGATCCTAAACACAAACTTGACAACCATGTCAGTCAGTAAATCAGTAATAGTATATATCGCCATAGAAATGTGATCAATATCAATAGGTGATACTTCGGATAGAATATTCACTGAACTCTGATCCAGAACCACACAGCATTCTGGGGGATGTAGGCAAAGGAAAGGCTTTTAGTCACTCAGCCTCTCAAGGCCAGCTAAGGTAGGTTGGTGCCATCAACTAACGCACTCTTTGGTTGCCTAGCAACAACCAGTTGAGTAACATAGAGCAGCACTTTCAGGTTTCACCTCTGTGCCTTATAGCTGCTTAAAAATCTTCTTTTTAAACTGCATGGAATGAAAACTGGATGAAACAGCAAAGGTCACGCTACCAGTTTGGTGGCATTTCAGATATTTAAAACAAAAACACTAATCAATCGTTTTCTATGTCGACAATTATAAATATGGATTGATATGAAACGCTTAAATCACAATACGTTTTTCAATCTTGTCCTGGCCTAGTATGGATGATATCAAAAGAGCAACATAAAATATAATGGCTGAGCTACAAGTTTGCATGCTATAAATAGTTGTACAAGAGAAACGTTTCACTTCTTTTCCATTTCCAATAAAGCTTCACATGAAAAATTATTCTCTCTTATTTCAATGTGTCTTAGAAAATTATTTTGGATTTTTTTTTTCCACAGTGCAGTTTTGAACATACATTTTTTTTGTTTTTTTGCATTTCATCACCACTTTACTTGGTTAGGAAGAGAACTAGACTGTTGCCAAGGACAAAGTCCCTGTTGGTGACGTGAAATCACCAGCAGAAAATGAAGGTCCACCGGATTCCTGCTGGTTTGGCTGCTTGTTTTAGAAAGACGGTGACGCAATGACACCAGAGGAGAGCGAATGCGAGTCAGAGGTGACTTTGGGGTTGTAACGGCCAGCCTTGTTAACGTTGCTGCAGTGCTATGTTTTGCGATAAGACATCAGGACACTTTCACACAGGCAGCTAGACTTCACCCCAGGCTCAGTCGTCTTTTCTGCGTTCCTCAGGGGTGTGGCCATGTTTCCCCAGACATGAAAGTATTTATTTAAAAAAATAAATCCTCATAATTACCTGTTTAATATTGTGCCTGCAGCAAAATGCGTTTCAGTCTTACATTTTACGACTACACTTTTTAATCTTGAAATCAAATATTATTATGCTACGTTTACATTCAATTTAGTGAGATTTTTCTAGTGTTGCAAATTTTTTCATGCTTTTATTTTGACACCATCGTCCAGATTTTTCCTCTCATATCTCAAGTTCTATTTGTATTTGTTTTGCATTTGTTTCTATATTAGGCAGTGGACATTTTCAACTTGAACAGATAATGTTTTTTTTTCTCTCTCTCTTTTGTTGACCTAGTAAAAGCAGGACTGGTGACCTGATAATGGGACCAGGGTGTGGCTCATTAATTTTGACACCAAGTTGCTGTTTTCCGAGCTCAAAAGAGACGCAGGACGTTTTTCTATTATCTAAAACGGGGCGCTTTAACAACAGATAACCTCCAGGGATGCATCAGCAAATTGCATCTTACAAAGTCAGCATGGTCTGTGACAGATTCCTATTGTTTGGTTTCTGCTGCTAAACAAATCAATGGGAGGAAGATTCATTAGGGTTATTAACCATCAATGGGCAGATTTACTGCTCCGTGTCTGCAGCTCAGACTCTTCTCCCTGAAGACTCAATATTTCTGCGGAGCCAATTAGCTTGATGACGTTGCTGTAAAAACCTTTTTAATTTCTAGAGCTGCCATTTGTAAAGCTTCAGGAATGGTGTTTAGGTCAATTATGGATTTGAACATCAATGTCTGTAGCTTATACACACAGTAGTAAGGTACTCGTTGCCTTGTTGTGCCTTTCTTTTATCCATATTCTCTGTATTAATAGCAATAAGTCATTCACGAGTTGGTTTTATGACCCTGGCAGCTGCCAGAAAACCCTGCATGTCATAATCCACTCGCAGTCTGTAGGCGGACGTTTGGACAGCTGTCAAGTGGTGATGTGAGGGTCCAGAGGTTGGGCATCTGTTACATCAGCCTGCTTTCTGTTGTTCATGCTTTCTACAGTCTTGGAGCCAAATACATGTTTTAGTGTTTTAGTGAACAGCAGCGATTAAAAATGTTACATTAGAGGCATCATGGGATGAACATCTGGAATCAGACTGAATCTGCTTTTTTTTTGTGAATGGAAACGGAGAGTGACGTTTTGCCTCTTTTAGAACATGTCAAGCCAATTTTTAATTTAAATTTTAAGGATGCCGACCCGCGGTTGGTCTGAGTGCGCAGTACTATTTTGGAACAAACGGTGCAGAGAATGTCACAACTCTCTCCAAGAACTGTGTGTTGGGAACAGCAGTTTTTATCCAAACATTAGGCCGACCATTGTCCAGTTTGGAATCCTGTGAGGATTTCCTGGATAGACACAAACCCCAACTGCAAATGTTTTATAGGTTTGCCTTCATTACTGATGTCACTGATAGATTTGCGTGTTCAGGTTGAAAGTCTTTCTAGTAGCAGATATGGGCCTGGTCGTCATCTAAAATTGTCCTTTTTGAGCTGCGTTGTAGCAGTGGTTACCACTATTGTCTTTTAGCAAAAAGGATCTGGGA
Source organism: Poecilia latipinna (assembly GCF_001443285.1). Taxonomy (NCBI): domain Eukaryota; kingdom Metazoa; phylum Chordata; class Actinopteri; order Cyprinodontiformes; family Poeciliidae; genus Poecilia; species Poecilia latipinna. The sequence goes on from NW_015113505.1 coordinate 24,356, forward strand.
TCTAATGCCAGTCTGGGCTGCTTCTGCAGGGCATTTCTGTTGTTCTCCATGTACATGCGTGAGTTCTCTCTGGGTTCTCCTAAAGGAGAGACGCATAGCAATGATGGATTGTTATCTCTCCACTCGCCTAATGACCGCTGGACTGCACTAGTGTCAGGATGGAGGGATTTCTAGTTCTTATAACTTGCTGGTGGTACTCCCAGGCTTAATGACCATTTTCTTTACTTCCCTTAATATTTATTCATACCACAAGCCCAAATAGTTAAAATATGCCGATGTCTGCCTTCACTAAGTTATGTAAATTTGTTGCAAGCCTCTAGAGAAAGCCTTTTGGCTTAACTTGAACCTTTCTTGTCTGATACCTGTTCCAGTTGACTAAAGCGATTACGCTAAATGCCTAGTTCACAGAACAGTATTGAAATGTTAACTGCAAATAATTTTGCTCATATAAATTGTTGCTCACAAAGAGTGCTTTATTCCACATTTTGCAAAACGGTTTCCTTTTATCACTCAGCCAGGCAGCTCTTGTGATGAAATGATGTTGAGGTTTTACGGTCAGGAGATTTTGCTAGTAGTACAAGTGCTACTCCAGCCTTTATGGCTTTGTTCTATTTTTTATTATTTTATTGCTGGTAACCTGTGGGGTGAAGTATATTTCTTTAAAAAATGTAGGTCACTGCTTGAGAGGCAGTAGCTGCAGGAGGAGACTGCTGGCAGTGCAAATTAGGAAGGTAGATGTGAGGAAACGATTGTCGAATGTGTGTGAATTGGACATATTTTCTCAAAAATAGAGAAACAAATTAATTTCAGATGTTCTAAAGTGAGTTCTATATTGCTATTGGTGTCAAAGGTGTTCTGTCATAAACCCATTTTCTTTCAAAAATAGAGCGATATTGTGTTATATTTAGACATTGTTGACTAAATCTTAATTAACTTTTTCTCTCCGGTGCAAACACTATGACATTAACCCTGGGCTACAAGCATCTCTCTTCTCTCCAGCTCCTCATGTTGTTTTTTCATGCATATCTAATGCTGACTTTCCCAATTTCCCTGTCCTCCCCAGATGCGGTGTAGACTTGACTGGTGACTGGTCTGCACGCTCGCCGCTTCTCTCATTCCTGGAGATAGTCAAGTTGGAGGGGGGGCAGATTCCTGCGTTCCCCTCCTCTTAGTCTGCGTCTTTGTTTGGGACAAAAACCAACCACTTGCGCCTGGAGTACACGACCCACCCTGTTTCGTCGTTCCTGGCTCAGCACAGCTCATCCTTTGACTGAGGAGATCGCACGATCTGCAGGAGATTCACTTTTAACCTGCTGATCCCTCCCGGCCCTGCCCATAATCCCCCGTCGCCATGGTGCTGTCACAACGGCAACGAGACGAACTGTAAGTTGTTGTTGCACCTCTCTTGAGATCTGTGCAATTTCAGATTGAAAACTTGAATTTGAAAACTGTTCTTGCCTCAAGTGACGGTTCAAACACTTTCTGTGATGCGTTTCTGATGACGCTGTGTGAAAAGACTGAAAATTGTTTTTATGAAGAGTTGTGGACGAATCCATGTAGTTCGGTTTCAAAAGATTCTCCACACATTTTGTTTCACGAATTTTACTGATCCACAACATGCTTACATTTACACAATGTAGAAAATCGCACATTGTTAGACTTCTTATCAAATAGTAAACTTGTAAATTGAGCTACTTTTATGAAAGAAACTGAAATCATGAGTACATGGTTTTACCAGAGAGGATATAAAACTTCAGTGCTGTTCTTGATCTCTTATGGTTTTTTATTTGGCCAATATCTTAGCTCAGATTACATTTTAGTTTTTCTAAAGTACACCTAATTTATGTGAAGTTCTTCTGTTTTGAACATTTTTGTCAATATGATGTCGGGCCCCCTGCTTCAACCTGTCTAATCAAATCTGAGGTCTCAACATTCAGTCGCTGCTGATTTGAATCTCATGTTTCTTGAATCTGGTCAGAAACATGAGCACAAATAACCAACGTCAAAGAGGCTTGATATCGCCTCAAGCAAGACCTGCCAGTACGAAGAGCTTATAAATAGGACAAGTAGCTTGTTTTTCCAAACTAAAAAGATAAACACCTCTTAACATTGCCATTCATTATAAGGATGGACCTCTCTCTGTGTTGAGGCAAGGTGATATATTGACACAGGATGTAGTTTATTTCAGGAAATGGGGAATTCGTTTCTCTTTTTCCCTGGTCAAAGGATCAATGTGTTGTTGACATTTCCGGAGCCCTCCTGAGGCCCGAAGCTCAAATCTATTGATCCCTCCCTTTGCACCAAGAAACCGTCATGTTTACTGTAGGGCTGTTGTAAACAAATATTTTAGTAATCGAGTATTCTATTGATTATTCTTACAATTAATCGAGTAATCCGGTTAGAAAAATGATATAAGATATTGGTAAATCTAACATAACAGCAGAGTTACTATTGGATATCAACATCAATCCACTTTTTCATATTTGAGCATCTTTAACAATAACTTTATGTAGTTTAGAACATTAGGTTGCAGGCAAATGCTCAACATGCTATCACGTAATCTATGGATGTTTTCTGGTCAGAAACACACCTGATAGTCTGGTTGGTAAACTCGGTTTGATTGGAGACAACGTTGGTTAGATTTTGAGCTGATGCGGTTTGCTTTCACAGTGCACTGTCAAATGAACCAAAGCTTTTAAAAAATCCTGTGCTCCCACTTGCCTGTGGTGGCGCTGCACCAAGTACTACTGAGTTAACCATTGTGAAAACCTATGAAGAAGACTTGTGAGCATTTTCTTTATTCATGAAATGTCAACAAAAATGGAGCGTCGTCAAATTTTAGCGATGGTAGGATTTCTCTCTTGCTTTGGTAAAATACCACAAGCTAGCGCTAGACTCGCATGTTAGTTTTACCCAGAATGCCCTGCTTTGGGGTGGTCTCTGGTCAAAAGGCATTCACAGTGTTCATTTGAACCGCAGCAGAGTTCGTTTCATCCAATCCTAGACCTGAGTTTGTAGAGAGTTTGCATCAGAGTTTGATTGCGTATCCAAACAAACCGAACTTTCTAGACAGACGAACTAGATTAGATTAAAGTGGGATAAAGAGAGCTGGTGTGAATGAACCCTAAGATCCCAATAAGATGCATTGAATTTGTGGTTGTATTGTGACAAAATGTGGAAAAGTTCAATTTGTATAAATGCAGTGAACTGAGTCCTGCTGAGTCTGTGGGCTCCTGATGTGCGGCACTAAAAGTACAAAACAATTGGATCTTTAAGGTTATAAGAGAGATTTGTTTATGAAGAATACAGCAGAAATAAATCGTAGAGATGAGTAGACAGTTTTGGTTAATATTCATTTTTTGTTTCACTCCGTCAAAAGAAAGAAAATGCTTCAGCGTTCACATGACAAGGCACTCCACATTCCTGACAGTGTTTCAGTGTATCTGTGGTTGTTGCCTTGCAAAGGTCTGTTGGTATGGAGGCGTCTATTGGAATGCTAATCATCGCTATTCAGAGGAAGTGTTGAAGATCCCCCACCACCACCACCAACAGTCACTACGCCCCCCCAAAGCCCCTCTAAACCCGGTTCTTAGCAGCACACGTTTTTGGTGCCGTCGCTCACAGGAAACACTTGTGGGACCGCTGGAGTCGCATTCAAATGGCCGTTGCGTTCCACCCGCCGGAGATGTCCCTGCTCCCAGTTGGAGCTCTCATTGATCGGACCATAAAGCGACCCTAAGATTGAGTTTCCTGACTGGCTCCCTCATTTTGGGATACAAACCCAGCAGGCCTTTTCAGTGCATCACACAATAACTGTCGGATTGCTTGCCGTCACACCACATCTTTCTTTGTTTCCCTTCTCTTAATTTGCTTTGACTTTAACACACATTCAGCTAATAAATTTTCTTAATTTTTTCCCCTGTTTTTGCTATTTCCAATAACTGTTTAGTCCGGTTCAGTATGTTAATTTACTTCACACAGATGTAGAAATCAATACATTGCTCTTAATCCCGCGTTTTGTTTCTTGAGCTTGATGAGTTGGGCTCTTCGGCACAGAGTTTAAGTTCAGCACATCTTAAAAAGATAATCTTTGTCCTCTAAACCGATGTGATTTTTTTGTCAGCACCACAGTCAGCTGTTGTGTTGGTTCAGCATCTTCACAACAGCTCTATTTTTGCCTGTTTCAACCAATGAAAGCGTATTTGTGTTTCTGTGTAGGGTCAAAGGACTCATCCCTGGCAGCATGTTGTTGAAACAGATGCATAATACAAAATATCTGCTCTCCTAAAATACCCCGGGGCGGCCATGTGCAAATGGGCCCTTGCTTTTGTGGCTCTTCTGAGCTTTACAAAGAAAATCCCTTCGGCCACCTCCATTTTGTAGTCAACAAGATGCGTCATGTGAGTTCTGTTCGCCATCTTTCTCCTGCGGCAAATGCGGTGTCATAATGGTTATTTAAAGATTTAGATGTAAAATGTTGGAGAGGAGTCACTTTGTTCACCTGAGCCATGGGACAGATATGCTGGGTAAAATCTACGTAATGATCATCCTACCTTAATCTGTGGCTCCAATTTCTGCAACTCTCTAGAGAGGTTTGTGTATCGTTAAGTACAAAAATGGGTGGAATGTAGTCAGACAAATGTGTAGCGGAAAAGCTGCATATTGGGTTGCTAGGTGATGGGCTTGTGTTGCTAGGTAACCAAGCAGTTCCCGCCGATTGTAACTTGGTAATTAGAAGATTTTCCAAATGGTTCGTTTTCCAGACATCTAAAAAAAACATTAACTTATTGCCAGAAAACTGCTAGGCTTATTTTATTTTGTTGATTTTTTTTTTTTTTTTGTGCTTGGACTGTTTCTAGAAGCAGTGGAAACTCAAATGGAAGTAAAACAAAATGTGCAAAACGTGAATTTAGCATAATAGATCCTCTTTAAGGAATACACTATGACAATATCAATGATAAAAGTAGGTTTTAAAATTCAATAAGACTGACATTACATGTGGCGTAACAGACAGTAAGTGGGATTACCATTATTAAAGTAGTTTTACAAGATGGAGAAGTGATTATAAGTATGAACTTGATTTGCATGATTTTCTGGTTGCACCCAAACATATTTGCTTTTTTAATCAGTATATCCATTTTTTATAGTTGAGAGACATCTATTGGAGTCCAAGCAGTTCCTCATAATACTACCAGTGTTTCATACAGTGATTTTGCGGTGTTATGTAAATCAAGTTATGTAAATAATTAGCAGTTTAATAAAGATCTGCTCTATTATTCTGTTACATTGCTGTGAATAAGTTTTTTTTTTTTTATGTGCTTCATTTTAATCTAAAGCTGTTTATGAATGGCCGCCATAGCATAAAAAGCATCACTGTGTGCTACACACCCTTCATGAAAGCAGTGTGTTTTGGTGTGTACTCCACACACCTGGCTTTTCAGCCGTGTCTTTCTTTAGATCTGCTCCTGCAGGTACGTGCTTGTAGTCTTTACAACAAAGAGCAAACATTGCATCCATTGTTGAACCAACCAAATCCATGCTTGATTTAAACACTTTGCATTTGTTTTTTTTTAATATTTCTGGTCTGGTTCCCTTTGAAGATTTCTCCTGGCTTAATAGTTGATCCCCTCTGTGATCTTCCTCTTATTTGAAAGTGAAATTCTCATGTTCATCAGCTTCGGGAGAGTTTTTCTCCTTGTGGAGTGACCTCCATCTCTTCCTGCCTCAAATAATGTGACTGACCAGCTGTGTGGCCAAGCAGTGGCTGTCCTCAGCTGACATGCATCTTGTCACTAATTACTCCTGTAGGACTCTGCAGATAACAAGATAGATCTTACATTTTAATCAGTAACAGATTCAACAGGGATCTTTTTATAACTGAGCTGTTAAGCAATCTTATCATGAGATTTCTGTGTTGCTTTTGTGTAACTTTCTCTTTGAAGTCATCAGCTGTTCAGTACATGCTTAAATTAGCTTTCCACCAGTCTGCTTTCCTTCATGCTTCGTCTGCTCAGCTGAAAGCGCCTCTTGTTGCTTTTACCTTGGAGCCTTTCTGAATCTGTACACTGATTATTTTTTAATATTTGTTGTTGTTTTTTTCCCCTGACTTTTGAGATTAAGCAATCAGCATTTCTGTAACAAGTTTATGTAGGAGCAACTCGTCTTGAAACAGGTGAACCAGCACGTTCAGTCCTAGGTGTTCATATTTCTTAGTTTGTCTGAGCCCTTTGAAAAATGTTTCATGGTTCTTTTGGTCCCGATTAGAAGTAATCCAATCAAGCACAATGTGTTTTTCTTTTTTTTAAATGACTAATTTAATACGTTTAAAACATAAAATTAACAAACACGATTAAGTGCAAGTCAGATCTGCAGGTTTATTTCCTCCTTTGATACAAAATAATCTGGGTTTGCTTTGAATATCACCCAGGTTGTAGGCCTGAAAGGTAAAATTACACTTGTTTCATCAGCAGTTAACTGGATTAGCATTTTCTTCAAACCTGTTTAATATTATGGTGAACATCTGTTGGTTGGTGTGCTTACAGACTGAAAATAATGGGAATTCTTAATGCTGTTGCCATTTCAAGTGGGAAATATTTTTTTGCAAGCCACTTAGACAAAAATTTACCAATTCTGATCTCTTCCATATTGGTTTGTTTCTAGCATTGAAGTAAAACTGAGACAAAAAATACAGCAAAACCCATAAGGCATTGCAAAATTAACTCCATCAATCACTGTGTAAATATTAATCCACCTGTTTAGTTTTTTGACATTTTAAAATAATTCATATAAATAATTCATTTTTTTTGTCTTTTACCCAGAAGCCGGTGATCACTTTATTTTTCAGATGGGATTATATGAGTCACTTCATCAATGATGTGATCGTATAACAGGAAATGGGAGGATGTGACGCAGTTCGGCTGACTCACCTCCTTTCTCTGAAGGATGAGCTCATGCGTCTCTCATCCTCTGCTTCTATCTGTTCACTCGGCCGTTTCTGCCGCCTCACTCATCTGAGCTACAGCCGTAGCACAGATCGCAGCACTAATGTCACCCACATGAGACGGGACAGGCTTCACTCAGACCCCTTAATGCATCCTGCAGGTCAACAATTTTTGAGCCATTCATGAGCCTCAGAAGCCGTTTTTATGTCCTCACATGGACAGGCCTTTAATTTCACTCAGGGGAAGCGAGATTCGCAGTTATTGTCTTACTGTTTTGTTTCAGCCCCTCTTGTGTGTCATCTCTGTCCACAGCTCTTTCTCTCCATCTCTCTACTCATCTAGCTGTTCGTAACCATGGAAACCAGCTAGCTTGCTCCCCTTCTGTCGCCATCAGTGAACCTCAGTCTGGTTGCCTCTGTATTCTTTTCTTTTTTCTTCTCTTTTTTTTTATACAATCAGTGGCGGTTCTGTCTTTTCAAAAAATACATATTGATGGATGTGGGATGCGTTCGTCACATTCAGGGGGAAACGATGCGTTTAGGGAGTGGTGGGCTCGCCTTGTCGGTGCTTTTAGCTTTGTAGGTGGGTGTGTTAATGTGTTTGTGCGCTGTGTTGTTGGAACACCAGGAGAAAAATGAAACATTTACCAACATCAACCCGTTCTCTTGATCTGCTTCTAAATGTGGATCTACATATGAGATAAAAACATTATATTTTTTTCTATTTTAAGATCAACGTAAAGCCACTTTTTTGTTCGGCGCTCTCCTCCGCCTTGAGATCCACTTTTTGCATCAGTTTCCTACATATTTAAACACTTTCCCAGACATGCTGCAACACCAAGGCCCTTCTTGTTACTACTTTTGCTTGCAAGCGGGCTGCAGGCAACCTCCTGCCAACCTTGAGCTGTAACGAGGTCTGCTCCTGTTGTCATGGGGATTCAGGTGGTGGTAAGAAGAAAGGGGTTTTAATGCTGCATGCTGCCCGAGAGGGCACGGGGGGCACAGGCTGGGCTGACAGATTGTGGCTCTTCATACTGGCACCGCGAAGCGTTGCCTCTCTGACAGCTTGTCGGGGATCTTCTGGCGTTAATGGTCTGTGGAAACATCGGAGGGCAAGAAGATGTTGGGTTGCGGAGGAAAAATTTTGCTTTGATGCCTTTTGAATTCATTGTCTCGCGTGCTCTCTCTCTTTTTATTTTGGGTTCAGAATTTTCAAGTTGACAAGAAATATAAAATAATTGATCAGAAGTTATGTAGCTTTTTATAAAACTGAATCAGGGTTTCCCCAGTGTTGTATTATAGACCTGGCGGCCCGCCATCTTTTACTAGTGCCACTGCCAGGCCAAACCTTTCTTGTGTACTTTTTTAGGAAAATAATGATAAAAAAAAAACCAACCAAAAAAAAAAAAAAACTTTTTTTTTTTTTTTTTTTTTTTTTACTTTTTTAAGCCGGATTGCAAGTGTCTCTGTTGCTCTGAGCGCTTCACTGGCGGAGCAGATTTATTCCTAAAAGATATGTTTATAGAAGATAGGATTTTAGTTTATGCATTTAAAGACAGACCAATCACACTGCTGGCGCCTCTGCGCGTTGCCTCTGCGCGTTGCCTTTCCACGCTGCAGTAGCTGGATTAAGTTTACCTCAGCGCGTATTCCGCACGTCTCCTTTCACTCAAACTGGACACAGGCTGAGCTGTATAGATATTTACATCAGCCCCCTGTGAGGAATTATGATTCTTTCTAGAGTTTTTGATCAAGGTAGGACTTTAAACACCGCTCTGGTTAGCTCTGGTTGCGCAGCTCTATGTGAGCTGCAGGAATAACTTGTAGTCGCGCTTTCACAGGTGTGTTGAGCGAGCAGTGAGAATGATTTATATTTGTGAACAAAGAATTTTGTGCAGCTTTTCCATCTCAACACTCTGCCAGCGCCCGGCTCTGCCTGCGCTGATAAAGTTTATCTATGTGTTCCCGGTTGGCCGGTGTATTAGTTAATGAAATGGTGCTAACCTGATCATGCAGGTTTAACCCGGTGAGGAGCTTTCACACTCTCCTGTCTGTAACGCATCACACTGATTTTATATTTTATTATTTTTAGTATTATTTTTCCAGTTACACAATGCATCAAACTGTATCAAATGCTTTGTCCACTTAGTCAGACAGAGTTAATGTGTGATCTGAGATCTGAGAAACTCGTCCCATAAACTCGACCAACCAGAATATTTTCTGTGACGCTTATTAAAAACTCAACAGACACGAAATGAAAGAGCTACTAAAGCCACATTAGCAGCATTGAGTTAAATCTCCCGTTTGTTGTGCATCTCTGCGTAGTGCAGCGGATTTAACTCATCATGCAGGGCCGGTCCAAGGCTGTATGAGGCCTTGAGCAGAATTTGATTTAGGGGCCCCTGACAATATTATCCTCTCAAGCAGTTCATTAAAGCGCTGCGTTAATTTTAGCATATTTCGTGTTTAGCTTTGACTTGTTGATGTTTCAGCTTGTTGGATAATTCATTGCAGTTCCAGTTAATTATGCACAGACAAAACTGACAGAGGAAGTATTTCTGCTGCTTTATAAACGTTGTGAAGTTTAATTACAGGTGTTTCTCACCAGTGTTTCAACCAGTAAGAAAAGCATTATAGGCTAGTTTATTTCTGTCCATTTTATGCATTCAAACACTAAAGGAATGTGATTAAAGTCTGATGTTGTACAGCAGTCAGATGCTTTAATGTGAAACAAACCATAAATGATTTTATACCTGCAGCTTTTAATCCAATTTATTCACACAGCAGCGGTTTTGGATGTCAAAGTGGGGCTGCTTTGTGAAAGGTAACTTTAGAAAATCTGACATCAGGAGCCGTCCTTATTGTAATTTTGGTTATTTTTGAACTAGGAAAATCCAAACTCTGGATGCAACATGAGCTGAACAAGCAAAACAAATCAGGTGACTGGACAGTCACCTGATTTGTCTGTTTGAGCTACAGCAGTTCATACAGACTCAGATTGACTCTGAAAAGCTTATTCAGGTGATGGTGGTCCAATAAATGTAAATCTAATATCTACATTTTAGTGTAAATCACATTGCAAATATCGCCATATTTCCTAAAGATGCGCTTCAGACACAAACACTTTTTTTCATCATTATTTTTATTTTTGCATCAAGCTAATGAACATATTACAGCTTCACCTAATAACTAAATAGGACATCTAAGTTCCTTTTTTCGTTAGAAACTTCTATTTATGGTTTTATTTTGAATATGATTAAAAATACATATTATGATCAAGATTTTTTTTAACCATCCCTACATTAACTGATTGTCTTTGATCTAATAATTTTAATAAAAACAGAAGGCATTACAATATAATTTTTAATATTACTATGTAAACTATGTCCTATCTTTTACATTGATAACATTTACATTAGTTTCTTCAAGGAAATGTACATGAACAACCTATGAACAATTTAACCTTCACCTTTCGGTTTGGCGATGTTAGTTGGTGGAGAAGCAGCACTATAAATAATTCCCTTTTCTGCACCCTCATGAGAAACTAATTAAATGGAGAATAAAACCTGACCTGTTGAGACTATGTGACTTAAGCCTCATTAATAACTCTTGGTAAATTGAACTGCTGCTAATTCTGCAGTCGTAACCCAACCCTGTGTGTATGCGTGTTGAATGCATGTGTGTGTGTTTTGGGTGGAAGCTCACGAGACTGAAAAAAAAAAAAAAAAAGGAAGAGTGAAGGCAGCTTCCCCTCTCCTGGCTTTCAGCCGTGTCTGCCGACTCTATTGTCTGCGCTGTCTGTCCATCTATCTTCACATTTTTGAATTTGCAGGCCTACCGCTTGGATCCCCGCCACCTTTTGTGTCTTCGAAGTGCTGCTTTTGTTTGTCTGCAAACCTGAGCCTGACGAGGAGAAGCACCAGCAGCCAGAAGCTTGCTGGGTTTGCAGGGATTATTGTGTCTGCCAGTGATTTTTGTCTGTTTCTTTCTCTGTGTGGGGTTGGCGATGGTGAGATGGAGACACTGGGTTTCATTTTCCACATAGATACACCACGGGGAGTTGTCCGTTATCCTTGTTTGCCCAGAGCAGTAGGAACTCATTACAGATACGTTCTGAATTTGTGGCAAACTGATAGAAATATATCCACAGCAGAGAGCATGAGAGGGTGTGTACATGACGCTACAGGCAGTGCCAGCTGCATTTATGCATGCAGAAGCATTTGGATTTCTTTTAGTGATCCAATCCTGTGTAGGGGGGGGAGAAAAAAAAACATGTTCAATTTGCATCTTTGTCTGACACCTTTTGCTGAACGTGCTCATTTTCTGTCTTTGTTTTACAGTTCTGAATGCGTCTCCCATTAACCATGTCGTTTCTCGTGGCACTTTAACCACTATCTAGTCTGCTAATCTGGAGAACTAATTATGGCTCCTCTTTGTCTCTTTCAGAAATCGAGCAATAGCCGATTATCTACGTTCCAATGGATACGAAGAGGCTTACTCCACTTTCAAGAAGGAAGCGGAATTAGATAATGTGAGTAGATTAAAAATGGACACACGCACACATCCGCCCTGCACCGACACCAATTTATACTAACAGTATGTCTTGATTCCCCATTTATTTCTCAATTTGGTCGACGTGTTCTCTAGTGTGACCAGGAGCACCTGCACCCAATTAGCCTGAGTTGTATGATGGAGGGCAGGGGGGCGAGGTGCAGCAGGATTTTAGTAACCAAGCTTTCATTCACCTGAAACTTATTGGGTTCTTCTTGCTACCAGACATGCACAGATCTGAATTTTCTGGTTCATTCCAGGTCTTTGGTTTGTGAATCTTTGACCATTTTAGCTGATCCCTATTTTTCTTTAGCACTGGAATATACAAAGATGTAAAAAAAAAATAAATAAATAAAGGAAAAAAATATCTTTGAACCTTTTTGCTTTACCTTCTTGTTGGTAACCATTATTGAGAGCAGAGATTAAATGACACCTTATGAGAGATCAACTGCTGTGAAACGATTCACATTTCATATTTTTTTTCTCATATTGTCTTCAGCTTGTTAATGAATAAAATGGTTAGTATTGCAAAAACAGCTTTTCCATGCTGTGTATATTCCACAAAAAGGCTAAAAGCTTGAAAGGATGAAAAGAAGCACATTTAATATTCTCCATCCAGCTTTCTTGTGAACTGCTGAAAGCCTTGCTCTCTCTCGCTTTCTTGCAGCCTGATTTCTTTGACTAACAAAAATACAATGAGATTAAATTAGTTTGAAAATTCTTGTAGTGATCTGTTTATTTTCTTTCATTCAAGAACATGATTAACATGAGAGTAAGCATATTCATATCCAAAGATATAAACATTTTATTAGAATTACAAGAGCATCTATTATCTTTGCCCTTTGCTCTCATTAAAATTTATAAAGATTGTTACTAGGATGATAGATATTTTAGCTTTAGAACATCATACAGGAGAAATACAGAGCTTTAACTAAAAGTATATTTTAGTAGCTGCTGTTCATTGCATGGCAATTATTTCCTATATATTTAGATCCTCTTTCAATCGTCGGCTCAGCCTCGTATTTTCAGCTTCATACAGCAGTCTTTCACCTTGCCTCCACGTGATGCTCTGCTGGTGTGTCTTTATCCGCTTCCCTCCCAGTCATTTTCCATGTGGCAGCTCTTTGGAAGCAGCCTGAATAATAGATGAATGGCACAGAGGGGATCATTGCACCCTGTTGGGTTGTAGCACTGAGCCACACACACCTTCACAGAGCAATGCCAAACAGCCAAGTGGTTTAGCCCCATATTCCCGATTCCTCATCATTAAGCTTTCTACAATATTTTAGTTTGGAGGGAAAATTTTTATCCACTTAAATGTCCTTCACCTTGTGGCTACTTAAGTTGCAGGTTGAGGCAGGGCTTATCTGTCTCTATAGCAGAAATAATTGATGGAAGTCATTCTCCATTTTTTATTTTTTTAATACGTCCCAGATGAAAGAAAATCCACATACCTGCATGCACAGGAAAACACACATATGTTCATCATGAATTGCCAACAGACTGGCAGACTGCACTGTCTGGCACTTGTGGTTCAGTTTGCATCTTTGTGTGTGTTAACAACCAGGCAGATGGCAGATGATTGAAGACTTGTCCAGACGAGATTCCCTCTTCGTTTTTATTATATTTCCTTTTCCTCCGTCGTTACTCCTCCTTATGTGTCTTTCCTTTTTATAGTTTGGGTCCTTCTGAGGAATCCCCATTCTGTCATTGGGAAGTGCTCTAGATGGATAGACGTAGAGACTCTGGTGCTGCAAGAAAATCTTCTGGATGATGTTGCTTTGTTTAGAGCTGAGGGTGTAGCTGTGAAGTAGGAGCACAATGTTAATTTTCCCCCTCACTGACACTGTAGCTGTCTGTCAGTGTGGGTTTTTGATGCTTTGATAGTTTGTAGCGACCTCAAGGCATGGGTAGACACACACAGAGGTACTGGATTTGTTGTTTGCTCAACATAAAACAATACCTCCTGTTTATTTGTAGTACTAGAAGGAACCTAGTATTGCACAAAGGTGAGAAGGGAAGAGATCTACCAATTAGAGAGGTAGATCTCTGACTCGTGATTATGTAAAGTTCTACAATTACCAACATTAAATCTGCATTTTATTTTTTCTAGCTTGAAAATTAAACCGTCAACAGAAAATGTTTATTATTCAAACAATGTTAGCAGTTTTGCCTCGTTTCCACTGAGCAGTGCAGCACGGGTTGTTGTGGTTTCCATTGTAAAAGCAGTTCATGCATCACCTTTCCCTTGTAGAGCCGTAGGACGATGGTGCAGTTAGGGCGGAGCTATCAGCGTCACACAACGGTTCATTGATTGAGGAGGAGAAAAACGTCACTGCTCGAGACGAGCATGAGACGTACCAGTGCGTCCAGTTTGTTATCAAAGTCATATGATGTTAGGAGTTTAACCTCTCTGCCCAGTGAGAGTTTAACATGTGGTGGAAACGTTTTCCTGAATACGTCGGACAATAAGACGCCGTACTGAACCGCAACGTACCGCTCAGTGGAAATGAGACATTCTCCATCATCAGAAAGCTGCAACTGTATTAAAATCCTTGAAGTTATGGGACATGGCTCCCTGAACAAATAAAACTCCACTAAAAGGAATGACAGAATGTGACATTTTAATGTGATATCTAACATTAAAATACCAAAGGGGCCGAGTCATAAGATCCAGTTAAAATAAAAAATAAGAATATCCAACCTGGTATCTGAGATGAAAAAGTTTAATTTTGTTGTCAGAAGTGTTTTATTATGAGTCTCTAGAGATGCCCTATAAAGCCTGTTTGTGATCGATCATTAGTTATTTATATTGGGACCAAAGGTGATGTCACACTGTGTGAGAGAGGTCTTACAAAACACTACAGCTAAACTGGATTTCACTGTTATTTCAGAACAAAGCCAGGATGAGAATACCGAGGTTGAGCTTCAAGCGGTCTTTAGCATCAACATCTAATGATTAGCACTGTTAGCATTACTAACAGCCTTATTGTGTTCTTATTTTAACCCAATTTCCTCAACGTTTTCAACTTGGACTCGCTCTAAATCAAAGTATCTGAAACGGCAGCACAAACTTAGTTGTTTTGAACGCAATTTGAAATTATGATGGACACGTAGCAAAATTAGTCAACAAAGGCCACAACTAGTGACCAGCTCAGAGCATCAGCCTGCAGGTGGAATCAGACTTGTCTGCCAGCGCTGCTACAAGTTAACTTCCACCACTGCCTCTGTCCCGGCTGTGTGGCAGTAAGCTACCTAAGCCTTTCTGCAAGAGATTAGCTTGTGTGAGAAGGATTAGGACTAGTCCGTCAGTGTGTGTGTGTGTACATAGTATAAGTGTGTGTGGTGTACAGTAGGTTGGCAGCGTCTGGAAGCCAGCCTCAGTCTGTGTGTGGTGTGTAAATAATTCCCTGTTCTCTTTTGCTATAGCTGCAGACCTCAACATGCCACTCCAGCTGGCCCCCATTCCTTAGGCCCCACTGATTATGCTGAGCTCATGACTTTGATTGGCTTTCTTTGTGTCTGATATCCTCTTGTTCCTGTACAGAATGAAGAACTGGATAAGAAGTACGCTGGCCTTTTGGAAAAAAAATGGACCTCAGTCATCAGATTACAAAAGAAGGTTTGTGGGGTGTTTTTTTTTTTTTTCCCCTCTAAGAATGCTTGTGGGGATTACAGTCTTGTGAACAGTTCGTGACATTACAGCTGAACACAGTGCTAAAAAAAAAAAAAAAAAAAAAATGACAAAAAAAAAAAAAAAAAGAAATTATGGACACAAGTTTAAATAATATGTTAGGTAAAAGCTGATAACCAAACACACTTTCCCTTTTTTGTAATTTATTTCACCTGTATTTTCCTGTAACGCTGTGAACTCTGGGCAGGTGATGGAGCTCGAGTCGAAGCTGAACGAAGCTAAAGAGGAAATCACCCTGGGTGGACCAGTAAGTCAGAAGCGTGACCCCAAAGAGTGGATCCCGCGTCCGCCTGAAAGATACGCGCTGAGCGGCCACCGCAACCCCGTCACCCGCGTCATCTTCCACCCGGTCTTCAGCGTCATGGTGTCGGCCTCTGAGGACGCAACAATAAAGGTCAGTGCCCCTACAAGGAGAGGATTCTGTAAACATCGAAGGGAAAATTCAGAGTTTTAAGTGGTTTGTTAAAAGGTACCGACTGGGAAGAACCTTTTGTGCAGTAATATTTATTTGTCGTCTGATACTACATTAGTTCATAAAATTGAAGCTATAGTTTTTTTTAAGCATGTACAGGGGATTAAAGTGTAATAAAGTAGCACAGTACGTTTCCCCAGTGTGACTCCTTGTGATTGGTGGCTGGGTGTCGCTCATCAGAGTATAGAATGAAGTTGAGAATGTTGCAGCCTTTCCTGTCTGGCTTTCTATAATATTTTGGGAACGATATTTCATTTTCTTCTCCACGAAGAGCATGATCTTCACAACAGTAGCACAGCGCTTTTAGTCCGTTTCCTCTGCAGAGTTCTCATCCGCAGCATTTTCCAGGTCACATGACACAGACGAGACGCTGAAGCAGCCGGTGTTTCTGTTGGTGCCGCTGGAAAAGTGAAAAATGCTGATAGGAAAAGGCAAGAACACTAACATGGTAGATCAGAAATGTACAAAGATTGAAGAAAACGTCTGTCATGTTGAAACAGCTGGAGTCTTAAAGATGTCGATGCGGCGATTAGGGATCTTCACAGTCACGTTAAACGGTTATTTTCATTAGTTTCAGTAATTTGCGTTGAAAACTGCTTGGTTGCAGTTCATTACAATGACTTTTTCATTTGAAATGAACACTGAAATGGGTTTCGGCCTGATGGAAGAGAAACTCCTGACATATTTTGCTCTTGAAGCAGCAGATATTTACTCTGGCTTGATATGCTCAACACACACGGCAGTACGAGTCACACACAGTGGTGCAAAAATGGTCATTGTTGGAGAAGGCTGCCTACTGTGGACTTTGTTGTACATTTTTAGAAGTGGCAAATTTTGGGATTTTATATTTTTTCCTGTTTTCACGGAAATAATTTTCATATAAACAAGTTTTCCGCCAAGTTCATTTCAACAACATCCTATAGCATGATTATGATATAGTTCTCAGATGTTAAATATGTCATGGATGGCTGAAATTTAAATTTTTTTTTACATCTTAATTCATATCTAATTACAGCAAATATATTTTCTTCTGGCAGTATTTATATTAGACTGAGTTAATGTTCTGTAAATGGTTGCATCCTGTTTTTGCAAAAGGAATAATTCCCATGCCTTTCTCTCCCAGATTGTACAGATGGCACAGCTGTTGCTCTGTATGGATGATATTTAGATATGCTAATGTCTTTTACTTTAGGGTGTTTGCAGTAGAGGACACTTTTAAATGCACATTAGGGTTTCAGAAGCATTCTTAACTCTTGTCTCTTTTTTCATTTTGTCTAATTTCTTTTCCACAGAAGCTAACATTCAATTAAATGAAGCTGGTCGTTCCTCCTGTTTCACTTCCACTGCATTCCCTTCAGCCTTTTCTCCCCCTCTGCATGTTCCCTGCATCAAGGATCTCTCTCTGTGCCATCCAGACGTCTGTAGAATCCATATATAACTCCGTCAACCTGCCTCTGGGCAGCCTTTGCTGCAGCATCCTTCCACTGCCTCACTGCACAATCCCAATACTCTGCTGGGCTGTTTGTTATGCATCTATTATTCATGAGACAATAATAGACACTTGTACATTTCCTACTAGCCCACACCCACACAGCAGGGATCTTTTCCTCCGCGTTTTGGCACAGTGATCCCCCCCTCTACACCCCGCCTCTCAGCGTCCTGGCTAATTTATCTTCCACTTAAACCATTAACCGTCCCACCATGAGTACCCACCTTCAGCTGTCCGTCCCCTAGGAGCAGTCAGGCTCCGACTCTAATTTACGAATTCAGCCCTGCTTCTCTGCTCGTCTTTCCTTGCTTACCTTTTCTCCCTGTTGTTAGACCTGACTGTGTCCTACTTTCCACCTTAAGAGCTCCATTACATTTTCAAACACACAGACTTGTTTTGTTAGAAACGGACAGAAAAACACATGTTGGTTTTCACTGAGCCAGAACAGAGAGATTAAAGGAATGGCACTGCTTAGTTGGTTAACTCTACAGGTAACAAACTGACCTGCAAACATAAAAGCATGCAACACATCATTTCAACAGTTTATTTAAACTTACATTTTATTAACTTGGAAATCTTGAGTTTACCAAGACGGCACATTATAAATGCATAGTTAAGAAGCTAATATTGTTTATTTTGGAGTGACTTGCAGTTCTGTCCAGAAGTATTCATATTTTGTCACATTACAACCTCCAGACTAAACGTTGTTCCTAAATGTGATGTGGAAGGAAAATGAAATGTTTTTTTCAGATATTTAAAAAAATAAAAACCTCAAGTATTATGCATTTGTTCCACACCTTTTTCTGTGACTAACACCGGTGTGTGTAATTTCTCCTCAGTAAAAACCTGAAGACCAGACAGATCAGGGAATTGATGACCAATTTAAGACAGGGTTAGATTATAAAACAATATTCTAAACTTGGAGCGATGATCAATCCACAATGACCCAAACCTACCAGGACATATTTTACTGATGGAGAAGCAGCCAGGATGGTAACTCTGTAGCAGCTCACTAATATTTTTCCAATCAATGGATTATCCAACTTGAGTTTTATATTTTTGCCTTCACTCTGTAAATCTGGTCTAATTAAAGTTTTGATTAAGTCCATAAAATTTTGTTACGTATTAAATCTAAGCAATTAATTAAAATTAATGTGCTGAAGTCCCGGTTCTTAACATCACGTATCATGTTCAACATAGATCCAGGGTTTCCCCCAGTGTATTATAAGCCTGGCGGGCCACCAGGTTTTATTTGTGCCCCCACCAGGTTAAGCATTGCTTATTTATTTAAGTTTTTTTTTAATGTTTGCATTTATTAAGACTTTATAGTTGGTGTCCAGGTATTAATCTTCCAATCTATCAATAACACATGACTATCAAGTGATATTTTTAAAATTTTCTGTCCGTTTAGCTCAAAAACACGACTGGTCGCTCGATGAATGACTTCCATCGCGCCCAACCACCGGCTTAACAAGCTTTCTGGGGGAAACCTTGTAGATCTGTTAATCTGTTAGATTCTGTGCCTAAACTAAGTTAGGCACAGAATCTAACTTAGTTTGTATTCCCTAAAGGGCTAATTGAATTTGTTTTTGAATTAAGATGAAAGCTATTTCCACTGTAGTATTACACATTTTTTAGAAGGCGTAAAACTGCAGCTCTACAAGCAGAGCTTTTATAGCTCAGAAGCTACTGATGAATAATGCAACGTGCTGTAGAAACACATTTCCCCCCTCTGCACTTTGCACCTCCTGGCCATCTGTAGCTTCCTTCAGAGCGAGCACTGCGAAGGAAGGGGGGGAGGGGGGGACGTCTCCTGTCACCGTCTGCCCAGAATCCCCTCACCCCCAAGAGAGGGACCAGAGGAAGGTTTATCCTGTGACAAACCGTCTGTCTGCTCAAAAGCCACAGACTGAACAGCTCTCTCAGGCTAAAGAATCAGGCTCTTCACTGTTCACACCATATTCTGTCTGCAGTCCAGTTGGCGGTGCCAGACTTAGCACAACAAACGGTCTGACGGCTTTTATCAAGCACTTCTTTAATAATAACAAACTGATTTGTTTCACATTAATTTATAAAAAAAAATCATATTAAATTGTAGTTGATTAGTTTCATATTATATGAATTTGAACTCCTCTGTATTAGTGAACAAAGCTCAGAAAATGGTGACATTAGTGGTTGAAAATATTTCTGACACACAAATTGTGGCCGTCTAATTTGTGTGTTGCCTTTTATATTTTCATTAGGAATCGAAAAAGCTTTTGTGCATTGAATTAATTATAATCAATCCATACTGTGTGTGCAGGTGTGGGACTACGAGACGGGAGACTTTGAACGCACACTGAAAGGCCACACAGATTCTGTTCAGGACATCTCATTCGACCAGACTGGCAAGCTGCTGGCGTCCTGCTCTGCAGACATGACTATCAAACTGTGGGACTTCCAAGGCTTCGAGTGCATCAGGACCATGCACGGTGAGAGGACGAAGCAGCTGTCTCCGGCTCTCTGTGCACACAGTGTTGTTGTTGTTGTTTCCAGGTCACTGCTGACTAAATGTTGTTTGACTTGAACATCGTGTTCAGGTGGCACACGGGCTGTTTGTTGTCACTTCAGACCAAGCTGACGGTCACAACAGACGCCATCCAAGGGCGACTTCACTGCGTTTACAGGGACGATCAGTTTGTGGGATTTGCATCCTGATTAAACATTGATCATGTGGGGTTTCTCTTCAAGGCTCCGTTTCGCCTTATTCAGATTATGAAACAATACATCTTCTGGTGTATTTATGCTGATGACACACATTTTTATATTTGTGAGCACATAACCTCAGTCCAGTATAGCCAGTGTGTCCATAATGCCAGAATTTCTACCCTACATCTATCATCTATTGTCTTCAACTTATCGGAGATTGGGTTGCTGGGGCAACAACGGAGTGCCGTCAGATTTTGGCGGCTGTATTGTTTTACTTTCGTCCTTTGTGAAAGACGAGTCATTTCTCCAGTTAGCGCTAGATTTGTGCGTTTGTCTCGGTTGTATTTACCCTGAATGACCTGCGCTGTCGTCCACTTCCTGTTTGTTGAGCGGTCTCTGGTCCACTTGGTCACATTTGCATTCAAACCGCACCGGAGTTCACTTTAACCGAGCCGATTTAACCGGTTTTTGGAAAGTTTGCTCTTTTTTTTTTTTTTTTAATCTGCATCAGAGTCCGATTGTGCAATAACAGCTCCGGACTTTCTAGGCAAATGAACAAGAGTTTGATTAAAGCAGACTGAAAGGCCTGGTGTGAATGCACCCTTGTTTAAACGGCTCCTTAAGCTCGTTTCACTATTTTAACATCCTAAAGGCTGAAATGAATTATGGCAGTGTAGTTTACATGGCCCTGCTCAGTTGCGTCTAACCTCTACTAAAGGTGCCCTTTAATAACTGCTTGTGAATAAGAGGTGTGAATATTAATGAAGGTAATGAACAAACTTGGTGTTCAAGCAGAAACCATTGCAACTTCTGCAGATATCGACTGGATTGTAACCTGATTTCTCTACAAATCTGTCATCCAGAGTCTGCTGGATGGTTTCATTCCTGTAATATACTAACAACCCCCCCCCCAACCACCAATTCATCTGTTTAATAAAACAAAACCAACAAGGCCAACTGGTGAAGTGGATTACTGCTATTTGGACAGCAGTTTAATTATCATCTTCAGCAGCACAGTACACTTGTCTGTGTAGCTGCCCCTTTATATCACAGTCTGACGGCGTGTGTGAGCACTCACACACACTCACACACACTTGAGCTGGCCTTTTAGGACATACTTACCGTCTTCCTCATCAGTTTAGCAGCTTAAATACGGCCCAGCGTCTAGTTAATTAGGCATCTCTTATTCTCTCTGGGAAAAAAAAAGTCTGCCTGGTTAGTCATTTAATTGCCTAATTACGACCACACCGATTGGCTTTGCAGTATTTGGTGTTGAAGATGTGTGAAGAAAATTAACACATTACTTAGAAACACTGCTTAGCAAAGCTCTAAGAAGACTTATTGTTTTAAATGTTCCTGTTTCTTGCTGATAGTTGATTTTATTGTTTGTTTTTGTTGTTGTTGTTTTTTTTCTTTAGGACATGACCACAATGTTTCATCTGTAGCCATCATGCCCAACGGAGATCACATTGTTTCTGCCTCCAGGGACAAAACCATCAAAATGTGGGAGGTGGCAACTGGGTACGAAAAAAAAGAAAAAACACAAAACATCCACGAATCATTTTGAAACGCACGAGAATCACAACATTTTTGTGTTATTACGCTTTACACCCACTTTGATGATCTAACATCAGTAATTTCCTCCCCGATAGATACTGTGTGAAGACCTTCACAGGCCACAGGGAGTGGGTTCGTATGGTGCGGCCCAACCAGGACGGCACGCTGATCGCCAGCTGCTCCAACGATCAGACAGTCCGCGTTTGGGTCGTGGCCACCAAAGAGTGCAAGGCGGAGCTGCGGGAGCACGAACACGTGGTGGAGTGCATCTCCTGGGCTCCAGAGAGCGCACACCCCACCATCCTAGACGCCACAGGCTCTGAGGTGAGGAGCTGGTGTAGGGCTGAAACGATTCATCGATTACTGAAATAAGTTAGTAATTGTAACTCAAGAAAGGCTAGCTGGAGAAAGATCAACATTTTCAGAGTAGTAATTAAGCCAAAACTGTACAAAAATATATACATTTTGCTTTTAAAATGTAGATGAAAAAAAAACCTGTCTGTAAATATTATCTACCCAGAACTCCTCAAATGGGAGAGTTTTAGCTTCACCTGATTTAAAAAAAAAAAAACAACAAAACTCCCATTAAGCACCTTTTGCTGCCCGATTAATCAGCTCATCCAAACATTTATGAACAGATCTACACCGTATGTTGTCGGGTCAAAGGTTAGGGTCGGGCTGAGCTTTTCACATGCTGATGTTTGAAGTACCCTGGAGCGGAAGATGTTTTCTTTGCTTCAAATGATCAAGAGTTCTCTACAGGAATGCCAAGTTACTGCTATGTAGGCAATAAAATGTCTTTTTCTTATTTAAAACAGGAGTTGAATTATTTCTTTGTATTTCTAATCTTTAAAATAAATGAGCTTAAATGGAAAAATTTGCGCCGTTTTTTTTTTTAACAGGATTGATTAGTCATTGGTTGCAGCCATTAGCTGGTTGATGATCATCTGTTTTGAATAAACTGGTGCAGCCTGTCCTTTATTAGTTTTGCAGCTCACGTTGCATTTAGCGGCGTCTGTTTTGCAGCGGCTTGTCAGGTGGTGGGAGAGCAGACAAAGCAGCCAGTATGAGATTAGAGTGGTGAATCGGTGCTGCTGGAGACACATTTGCAAAACTCTCTACCAATCACCTCGGTGGTTAATTGGCAGAGATATCAGACAATCTTTGTTCAGCCTTGTGCTCCAATCACCTCCTGAGACCGATCGGGCTCGTCGAGTTAAGGCAGATCTAAGAGGTAAACTCATGGCTGGGTCCCGAGACGCAGTGACGTTTTCACGCCGCGTCGCATTATCACCTTCAGACCACCTGCGCTCTTCCTCCGCCATCAATGACACGTCGGTAGAGCGTATAACGTCGCCGCTGCTGAGGCTGATTTCCACGCGAAGCCAGCAGCCGGGAATGAAGGTGGTGTTGGGATGAACTGAGAGAAGAACCTCATGGCCTCCGGTCAGATCAGGCTCCCCATCGTGCCTTGTGATCTGCAGTGTGTCCAATCGTAACCTTGACGGATTAAAATAGTGTTTTTCTTGCAGCTGTTGTTCCAGACCAACATGTGCTCTCTGGCTTGGAAGATGTTTGTTTTGTTTTTTTCTTTGTAATGCCTTAGATTCAGTGCAGTGATGGAGTTGAGTTGGCACACTCTTAGATTTAGTCTAAACTAATTACATAAATAAGCTTATTTGTCTGCTCTTTCTGTTGAGCTGCATAGACGTTTTTAAACTCTTGAGTTGTGTCTCTGCCGCTTTTCCATATGAAGCAGCAGAAATCGTTGGACTTTGTTCTGTGCAACTTCTCTGAAAGACTCAGTTTGATTTGATGTGTGTTCAAATTTCATCTTCTGAAAGTTGTCCCAGAGCATCATGCCACCACCACCATGTTTACTGTGTAGGTGGTGTGTTAGGGTGATCTGCTTTTTTTTTTATTATTTCCCTTTTTCGCCTTCTCTATTTTGGATGCTGTACAAGATTAGTTTTGGTCTTATCAAACCATACTACACATTTCCACATGTTTCCTCTGTTTTTTTTACAGAGTTTGATGTAAATTAAGCTACTTAAAGCTTCTTTCAACAACGTCTCCCTTTTTGCCACTATTCTATGAAGTCCAGATTTGTTGTATATGTGCGTTTTGTCGGATGTAGTGCTTCATGACTTTTGTAGTGTGTGTGTGTAAATGTCAGCAGCTATTGTTGAGTTTAAATCCTGAAGGTTTTGATTTAAAGTTGATGTATAATCTTGTTTGCAGGTAAAAATTTTCTTTATCTTCTGGTGGAAAACAATGAACTACTCACATGACTGACTTTTTTTTTTTTGTGTGTGTGTTTATGTAGAGTAAGAAGAGTGGAAAGCCCGGGCCTTTTCTGCTGTCTGGCTCCAGAGACAAAACTATAAAGATGTGGGACGTAAGCACTGGGATGTGCCTTATGACACTGGTAAGGGTCACCTTATTCTAACATTAAATGATCCATATTCATGAACAGGATGAATTTAGGTGGAAGCTACATCAGCCTTTGTCTGTCTCTCAGGTTGGACATGATAACTGGGTGCGTGGCATCCTCTTCCACCCTGGAGGAAAGTTTATAGTGAGCTGTGCGGATGACAAGACCTTAAGGATCTGGGACTACAAGAACAAGCGCTGCATGAAAACCCTGAGTGCCCACGAACACTTTGTTACCTCTCTGGGTAAGCTGCACTTTGACCTCTTAAAGACGTGGCCTTTAATGTGTCACTTTTGTGCAGTTGTTCCAGTTTCACTAATAGCAAGTCCTCCCCCCCACACCCTCCAAATCTTGGTTGACCCAAAAGATATCAAAAATATTTGGCTCTGCATTTACCAGAATTATTGCGTATCGCAGGTTTTCCTAGCACTGCATACTGAGGTGCTTTACAAGATTCTCACGTTATGAAAATCTTGACTAAAAATACGACAGTTTTACGTTATCGGGATATGAGCTCTAAAATGTTTATGTAAAAATCTTTGACATAATCTAATTGATTTATTTTAAACAAAAATGCAACAAATATTACTGTTACAACTAAAAAAAAAAATGTCATTCAAATTAACCTAAGTTAATCCTTTTTGGCATTTTGCTTTTTTCAGACTACTACGAGTAAAACAGGCTGAAATTAGCTGTTTAATTAGCCTGACTGCACTTTGTAGAGCCTGTAGCTTTAAACAGATTGTGCTTGTTTACTTTGTAAAGGTCTGTCTTGTAAGAGAGTAAAAAGTATACTTGTTGCAGCTAGCTGACCAGCAGTGCTCAGCAGCAAGTGGGGGAGGAGCTGCACCATGTTACTCTATGCCAATAAGTGGGATATAGGATTCTTTTTCTCAAATAACCTTTGTAATCATCAATCTGTTGAGGTCCAATTAGCTTTTTGAACCATGTTGTTCATTTTATCTTGAAGAGGAATATTCTCGTATGTCCTGCTGCATTAGTTTCTGTTTATGTGCGCTTTATTTTGAAAGTCCTTCTTGTTTGTTTTCCAGATTTCCACAGGGCTGCGCCCTTCGTGGTCACTGGCAGCGTAGATCAAACAGTAAAAGTATGGGAGTGTCGCTGATTCGGACCTGGGAGGACTGGACCGCCAACCTCATTACCCTTGATGCTCCTCTGAACCCCCCGCCCCCCCATTCCCCTTCGATTCCCCGCCTCTTACCCCACCTCACCTCGTCCCCCCCACCCCCGCACATCTTCGCCTCCTCCTGGCTGCACTCACCACCGCGGTTATCCACCCTTAGCGCTCTCTGGTCCGATAACTTCTTGTCCTTCTGTGTAAATTATTCCTGGATGTAGATCGAGCTATTAAATGTTACACACAAAAAAAGTATTCTTGCATGGTAATCCAAAATTGTATACTGTAAATTTGCATACATAACGTTGTCTAGAAGTACCATAGGTTTAACACGACGGGGCTGAGCGTCTGTTCCTGCAGCCTTACCGACCAACTGAAGGCAGATGGTGTAAAAAATAAAAATAAAAAAATAAAAAACGTAGGGCACTAAAAACTGATAATTTAAGAAATGACAGTGTCTTTATGTCTAAGATTTATTTTGTCTATTTTTTTATTTAGGTTTTTTTTCTGTTTCCTCTCCTTCACTGTTGTAGTCTGTCGGTGCCTAGTTGGGTTTGAGAAATGAGGCAGGAGGAGCAAATTATGATGCAAAGAGACGTCTGGCGGGGCGTTGTTATTGACCCAATCTGTAGCTTTATAACATCACTTCTCGAGTGTGCGTACCATTTCTCTACATGTGGAGCTAGGTAACGTTTTAACAGCTTGTATGTATATATATATATATACATATAAATATATACAAATGTTTCATACCGTCGTCCTTGGACCTGGGGGGATTGAACAGCTTTGTACTCTTCTCTTAGGGGGACCACATAAACCGCTGCTGGGCTTTAGATAAATTATCTCTTTTCAACATAAGTGGCTTTTTTTGTTGTTGTTTTTTTTTTAAGTCGCAGTGCAAAGCTTTGTGCAGCACCTGAGCAGAGTCCAAGAATCGCACCTTGAAGATCTGGGTGGGCTCGCTTTTTGTAGCTTGTTTTGAGCTGAGTTTTATCATCTCTTTCTCCCTTTTTTTTTTTTTTTTTTTTTAAATCGCTCAGCTAAAGCAGAGTTGGAAAGCATGCAAAGGTGCTGTCCTGTGGTGCCACTAGAGGAAGTAAACGCAAGACGTTTAAATATTCAGGAAGAGAAACGAAGGCATGATGATTAAAGCGAAGCCCAGCTCCCCGGTTTGATATGAGATGTGCAAAGATCTTTAATTTTTGAATAAATTCTTAAGATTAAGAATGATTTTGAGAAAAAAAAAAAAAGGAATAGGAAATATAAATTTGTACATATGAGATTGGCTCGCGACGTGAAAGCCCCTTAGACCGCAGCACATTCACACAAACGAGCTGAGTGGCTCTCCTCAAACATTCAGACTGAAAAGCAAAGCCACTCCACTCTTTCAACCCTTTTCTCTCTCTAACTTTGTCCTTTAAAGGTGTTTTCATTAATCCTACTCATCCCCCGTTTTTCACTGAAGATGCTGTTAAAAGTTTAATGATGTTGAGACGAATATAAGCCTCTACTAGTTTCTGACGAGCCTGTCCATTCCAGCTCTGCTAATTAAGGAGCCGCACCGCTTGACTTGTTGCTACTTTTTTGGCAAGTTTCCCTCCTTGCCTGTGTGCTGGACGTGGTGATCTGCTGCTTTCGCTGAAGTGGCCGCCGTGAGCCTTTCGTGACCGGTCGATGTAGCGCAGCTGCATGCAAGACCTGCATCCGGACGCAGAGCTGTCGGAAACCCCAAAGCCTTCGTATTGAACCGATTTGATCGATTGAAGTAACCGTAGTGTGGGAGCTTGATGAATTGTGCTGATTTGCCTCTTTTTTATGTTTTAAATCCGGAAACTAAAGAAGTAGGCACAGATCCATAATGCTCCTTCCTAAAATGATTGGTCTCTGACTGGCTTGTTGCGTTCAGACAGCTCTGTCGTTTGGTTTGTAGGAAGGTTGATTTGTCGTGTGTGATTCTGTTTTTGTTTTTCTTTTTCTGTATATGCAGCCGGATTGTGGCAGACTAAGTATGCCCCCAAAAGGAGAAATGATCTCTTTCAGGGAATTTTACTCTCGATACTCCCTCTGGTTTGTTTTTTTTTTTTCCCCCGCCCCTCTAAGCCGTTTACTCTGTCCAAAATGTGGTGAAGAGGGAAGCAGTTGGGCTTTGTAGTTCAATTCGGCACGATGTGTTAAATGTGCGAGCTGAAGCCAAAAATTAAGACGTTTGTCTGTACAATCTGGTTTATCTCTGAAAAAGAAAAAAATAAATAAATAAAGAACCTCGTTTTTGTTCCGGCCTTTTGGATATGGGAGTTCTCCTCCAGATCACGCTATGACATGCCAGACCTTCACAATAAAAGCTGGAAAATGCTTTTCCCTTCCTTGCTTTTATTCAAGGAAGTTGGTTATCCAGAGGTCGGGCTGATGTGTGCTCTTTTATTTTTTAATAAGTCAGTTAAGAAAACAATCCCCTCTAAAACAGCTGCTGCTGACGATGTTTTATGCAAGTGTTTGAGGAAAATCCAGTTTTGCCATTCGCAGGTCCTAAGTAATCCCTGTGCTGCCGTGGCTCGGCACGAAGCGACCAACAGGCGACCTTTTGAAAGCCTGCAGGTCGTCCGCCAGCCGCAGGTCTCTGTGTCCTCTGAGCTGCCTGTCGAACCACATCGGAGGGCTGCATTCTGCACAATAAGCTCCTTACAGGAGAGCTCATGATGTTTTTGCCACTACGGTCTCACTCTTCACACAGTAAACTGTTAACAATACCTGGATGTCATTATTGTTTGCGATATAATAAAAGGAAAAAAAAAATCTGCATTTGTGTGTCCTGCTTTTTATTTATTTTTTTACTTTGTTGTAACGTCTTGACTTTTGAGAAGATATTCAAGATGGAGATGAGATTGTTGGAGCAGATTAAAGAACTGCTGATGTGGAGTCTCCAAATCTGCACTATGATCAGTTATTGACCAAATATCTGAATTTGATACCCATCCAGGCTGAAATAATGGCTTTGTGTTTCTCCATTGAAGCCACTAAATGTGATGGGTTTTTTTTTTTTTTGTTTTTGTTTTTTTCCTTTATTGAGCAATATGTTCATTACGGTTTTTAAAAAGACTATTTTCATTGTATTTCTGTACTGGAAGATCAATACATATTGAATAGCAAGAAAAGTTTTAATATTAAAGTTATGATTAAATGTAGTTAATGAAACTGTCTTGTGAAGCACAATGGTGGAACCATGATGGTCTGGGACTTCCTGCAGTCTTTCATGCTGAAAAGACTGCATGTCTTTAATGCAAACGTACAAATTTGCAGAATCTGTTACATTGGCCTATGCAAATCACAATGAGAGCTGAATTTTAGCCAAGAAGAGGCTGAAAATGCCACTCGAAGTTTAAGATTATAAGTCATAGACTGAGTGTGACATGCATTTTTTTGTTAGAGAACTTTTCAAAAATTGTTCTATTTTCTCCTCTACAGGTAAGAGTCCCTTGAAAGTTTTTGGGATAGGTCTTCACCACTTCATCACATTTAGACAATTTAACATTTTGCTGGTTTGGTTAAGTTGAATCAGATTAGCTCTTTTGTGAACAATAATCTTTTCAAGTAATGTTGCACATTGTGAAGTGGCTTAATTCTGGACTTTCTAGGTTATTTATAGAAAATTTCAGTATTAGGTTGGACTACTGACCTTTATTTTGGGGTATGGATGACACATTCCTGTCTGTTAGAGTCAAAGTATAACATTTCAACATCTGACAAAGGTTTTTCATACTCACGGATTACCTTAATAGAAATTCCTTTTTGAAAAAAAAAATAAAAAAAAAATCTTAAAGTATTTCTGATACTGATAATTTCCCGTTCTCTCTCTAAATTAGACACTAATCGTCTTTCATATAAAATACCAGCAGCGCTCAATGAATAACGTTTGTTCTGTGAAAATGGAAAGGATTAAATACTTTGGGAAGATCCGAGAAAGAAATACGACGTCTGGAACGCGTCGATGACGTCAACGCGCAGCAGCGTGACGTTGGAAGGCGTTCAGGAAAGAGAGAAACGTTTGAACAACGTGAGCAGTTTGATCTTCTGTTGCATTTAATATTTCAGCGCCGGAGTTGAAATACTGCTAACAACGAGATTAAGCCGCTGTTCATCCAAATAGGTACAGAAACCGGATGTTTGGTTGGTCATAGTTGGTTGGCTCTCAAAGTTAGCTTCTGTGTGAGTTTGTGTTTACTGCAGTTAGTTTTTGGACTGAAAGATCTGAAAATATAATATCAATACTGACTTTTCCAGTCAGTAGAAGAACACTAGTTTTCCTCTGAATGGCAATGCTTTCTGTTGTTTGTAGTTTTAAAATAAATACCAAAAATTTATGGGGGTAATATCTGCTTGTGTTTGTTTGTGTGTTATTGTTGGACACTAGGATTATCGCCATGGCTCTCAATAAATCTATGCATCCTCGGAACCGATACAAGGACAAACCTCCGGACTTCGCCTACCTGGCGTCCAAGTACCCGGATTTCCAGCAGCATGTTCACACCAGCCTCACAGGAAGACCTGTGTAAGTTTTTTTCCCCCCCCTCTACGTTTTGTTTTAAATAGTCACTATCCAGTCAAAAAATATTGCTTAAAGTGTCACTGACCTCTTGTAATGGATATGCAAACCAAATGCTGAAAAAACCCAAGCCAGGATTCAAACCCAGGACTTTTCAACTCTACTGTGCCCCCCAACCATGATTCCCCCATCCCCATCTGTCAGTGAGACTTCATTTATTTGAATGTGATGCAAACTTGCAATTATGTGGAACACACAATTTAATTTAGGATTATTAAATTCCATAAATTTGTTTTATGTTTCTGACAAACTCTCTGTGTGGCCTCTGCAGCAAAATGCAAAAAAAAGAAAAGAAAATGTGTGACTAGGGATTAATGATTCTGCTGCTATGGAAGAGAAACTCTAGTATTGCTATATCTCTCATTTTTCTGTCTTTTTTGATGGTATGAGTCGCGATGGGGACTGGGATCACTGTCATCCTTTTGTTTTCATCACGCAGAGATAAAAATAAAACAAGACAGACGATATATTTTGGCTACCTTTAGACATATTTAGACTAAGACAAGTAGAGGAGTTTCAAATTAATGATGAAGATAATAGATGCTGTGTTATTCTGGTAAAGAAGTACCAGTATATAAGTTGACAATCGTTTAATGATGCCTGGACTGGAACTTGGAAGTAAAAAAAAAACACAACAACATTTATAGTTCCTTCTTGTCAGCTGAGCTCTCCTGATGAGTTAGCTTGATATTAGCCTGATGTTTATATCCAGCAATACAAACCAAAGTTCAGTTCAATCGTCCGGAGATCGGAATTAATTACATTTAGGCTTGAATCAGAAACCAGCTGCTTAGACGCTGAACAAAGTCAGATTTTATTCATCTGTGTCCATGAATGCATCAAAATTAAACCTAAGATTTCAGCCTATAAATTCATCAGCCAACAGAATTCACAGTGTTTTTAAAAATAATTTATGCAGTTTTTTTCCTGATGGATTCAGCCTACGGCCTCTACTCGCATCTGTCTCTTATATGTCACTGTCTTTTATAAAACTTGAATCAGATAAAATCAGAGACTGCAGATCAGATTTTTTTAGAAACCAGAAAGCAGCATTGGTTTCAAACCATTAGGGTTCATTCACAACAGACTTGTTTAATCTACTTTAGTCAGACTCTGGTTCGTTTTCCAAGAAAGTCTGGTTTGTTTGGGGGAGGTGTGAATGCACAAACTCTGATGCGGACCAAAAAATCTAATTCTGGTCCGCCTAAAAATTTTGGTCTTTTGTTGAAGTGGACTCTGGTGCAGTTTGAATGCATATGTGAATGCGAGTCGGACCGCAGGCTGCTCCAAAAGCAGGAAGTGGACTACAGCGCAGGGCATTCTGGGTAAATGCAACTGAAACAAAGGCAATTAGCCTAATGATAGCGGAAGAAATGACTCGTAGACTTTTGCCAGAGATTTAAGAGAAATCCTATAACGGCTAAAATCTGATGCCACTCCATTTTGTCTACATTTTGTGAAGAAGGAAGTTGCTCTTCTGTCTTCTTCTGAAGTTTTTGTGTCATTTCCTTCAGTGGACTATAGTACAGCGCTACTACAGGCGAGGGGGTGAACAGGTGTTTTAAAAGGTTTAGTATGAAAGCGAACCACACCAGCAGAAAATGTAACAATCGAACTGATTCAACCAGACAGTCGGGTGTAAAAACACCCTCAGTGAGGACCAGAACCTTATGCCATAAGCAAAGCATTACACCCAGGTGGCAGAAAAGTTTGAATTATTTGACTTTGTATACAATAATGACTCCTTGAAGCCTTGGAAATCGTACTCTCTGTTGATAAGGAAACCACTTTTCCTCATTATGCAGATGAATGTGGACGTATGGATTTGGGAAACCTCTGGGTGTGTGGAAACACGTTGGTGTGGGCTGTGAAGTGGCCAGGCAGCCATCTTGCAGTGGACGCAGTGTGGGTGTGTGGGCACGCTGTAAACCATCGCTCCCTGTGCTGGTCTGACAAGTGCTAATTAACATGTGATGGCGTTCCCGTGTCTGCGTTTTCCTTACGCAGACACGGGAAGAACAAAGAGCTGGCAGGTTTTTGTCCGTCAGTATGAAAACTGAATTTAGACAATTAAAGAACTTGCTTTGAGTTTAGAGCTTTTAGAGCAGAGACACAAAGGATTAGTCTGAGACTTGTGCTTCACTTCTGATGGATGGATTAAGTCCTGCAGATATTGCATTTTATATTGCAACAGAAGAGACTTTGGGTTTGATCTGAGGCACATTTTTCTTTGCTTCATGTTCAAGAAAATCCTGCTTTCTTTTATTTGGTCACAACATTTTGCACCCGAAATGTCGCTCGGTTCTCTCTAAACAGATCAAAAAACCTGAAAACATCCCAGGGCTCTTTCAGCTTTTCCAGCTGACACCTGTGTTCAGGTTTATCCGTCTGCAGTAATGTCCTTCCTCTTCCTCCTCTCCCTTTTCAGTCCGGCGGTCCGTCAGTAGACGGGAGGATTAGTGTGGTTTTGTATCTTCCAACCAACTCATCTACTGGGTTTTTAAAGTATTTAAGCAAAAGAAATTGGGGGATGAGAGTAATCTCAGGGAGACACTCGCTCCATCCTCGGAGGAGACGCGTCTCCCCTCATTCAGAGGCCGCCGGTGGAGAGCGCTGATAGCACCCCAGACCAGAGGCAGCTGCAGAAATGTGCTGGATTTGATTTGAATGGAAGTGGGGAGGGAAAAGATAACAACCCCTCTCCTCACCAAAAATCACCCTGAATGTTGGTTTGTTTTCAGCGTGTCGGGTTGTGGAGCGAGGCGGACAGAAGGCGTAGGATTAGGAAGGAGCAGCGGTTATTAAAGATGCATTAGCCTGGTTGACATTTAATTTAAAAATGTTAAATTTTCACTCCACTTCTGTTCAGAGATGTATTAATAGTCAGGTTCTTAGAAGAGAAAATGGAGATATAATGAGGAACCTTGATGGGCTTAAATTGATCAGCGTTGCCCGGCAGTGATTCACAGCCGAGCTGCTAATATTCAGGGGCTTTTAAGCCGTCTCATGTGAGCGAGGTGAGGGAAACTCTGCAGGTTGACGGGTTTTTAATTCACTTATTTAATTTAAATCCACTGTGAGGATGTCGGTGTCTCTTTTTTTTTTTTTAAGCTGTTGTGGCTGTGCAAGTTTTTTATCAAATATCTGTGGTTATTTTAATACAAGAAGTTGTTGGAATATTGGAAATCATTGTCATGAATTTCTTTTAAACCTTCCAGAAAAGCAGACAGTGCGAGCCGGTGACGTGTGTGGGCGTGTTTTTGTGACAATAAAGCGCAGGATGGAGAGATCTGCTGCTTTTTGTTCATCAGCTGAAATCTCCCCCACCCACATTTGAAGTGGCAGTGATTCATTTATTGTATTATTATTATTGTATTAATTTCTAGGAGGGTCCTGCATTTGCTGTAGATAACAGCCAAAGAGCTTTTGATTTATTAAAAAAAAATAATATAAAATAATAAAAGTGAGCTGCTTTTCTTTGTGTGGTTCTTCACGGTGCTCATCACTGATAGGTAAAGAAAAGGGCTGGAAGCATAATTATTTGCATCTCATTTAAAATCATTTTCAGTTTCACCTAATTTCATTAGGTCATTGTTAAAAATGAGCTTTAATTACATTGTTATTAAATACAGCAGCTTAACTTTGAATCTGTCATTAATTATAGTAAATCTGATTGACCTGTTCTTGTTGATATTTGTATTTTTTTTAATCTAAGGATTTAGTTCACAGAGTTACAAAGCTTCATTTATAAATGTATCTTTTTAATTAAGATACAATTACTGGGTTGAAAGCTGAATTTAAAAGCAGACTTTTAAAAAAGATGATAACTACACATTTTACAAGGTATCAGTCAGGAGACGAGTACAAATAAAAAATAAAAAATTTTATATGCATCAGCTTCCTGCTCTGAAAGGAGTCGCATCTTGCTTGGTTTTCTGCTGCTGTAGCCCAGCTGCTTCAAGGTTTGACATGCTGCACTTGTCACCTTGGTTACAACAAACAGCCATTTGAAATCCTCCCTCTCCCACCCTCTGGATTATGTTTTCTTCTCTACATCTATAGATGCCTAAATGCTTGGAGCTACCATGTTATTGGCTGATTTGCTGTTTGCATCAGCACTCGGTTGAAGAGCTGTACCTAACAAAGTGGCCAGTGACAGTGGATTTATCACACGAGGAGTCAGGCTGGTGATGTCAGATGCAGAGTTTTGATCGTCGCCCTACAAATCTTCGTCTTCAGTCGTGGTCTTTTGTTTAAAAAACAAAAAAAAAAAAACAACAGTTTACATGTGCAGTTTGAAGCTGCTGTTTAATATTTGTAGCTTACTAAATATAAAATGACCTTCCTAAACTGTTTGTCTTTTCATGCAGGTGATTGTGATGGGTTTTTAAAACGGCTGAGAGGAGAAAAGATGCTGCCTAATCAGCACAATGTGTTTCCCTGAGCTCCCACTGGGTTCAGATGAAGGTTGTCTCTGTGAGCCGGGTTTATCCATCTGACCATTTGTGCTTTAAAGCTGATCATAAAACGACTTCTCCACCTCTGAGAACACAAACTCTTATTTCTTCACAGACTCGGCCGACGGTGACGCTCCTTCTCCGTTTCAACACCCTCTTCCTCCTCTCTCGTTCAGAATCCTACTCCGGGCACCAACTTTTTCGTCTCGTGGTTTGTCCCTCCTCGGGTCCCGTCGGCTTCGACCGTGTCGTAGGCGCGCAACGGCGAGCCCTGACGCCGCCGCTGCGTGACGGTGCGGGCGCGCTCACGCGCTCCTCCTGCTGCCATCAGCCATTGCTCCAGCGTGGCCGGATTTGCGTGCGCCGCTCATCGGCTTCAGTAGGTGTGGTTGCCAGGGAGACGGCTGGCCCCGCATCGCAGGCTCACACACACACACGGAAAGGTCTAAAAATAGAGCAGCGGCCCGAGCAGCCTCCCCTTGTCTGAATATCGATCTCTATCTAACGATGCCTCTGAGGAGAAATCAGGGCTGAAAATGTGAGCGGTGGAGAGGAGGTGATGAGAGAGGCTGGCTCTCGATTTGGCTCTGAGCGTTGCGCTGATGTACCGTGGCTCGCTCATTAGTCTTGTTCCTCACCGTAACCCGACCCAGTTTCTTCCTTGGCTCATCTTTTTTACAATCTTGCTGTGGATCCTTGGAGGTCAGCAGCTGGTGAGCTGACATGTTAGCTTAATGAATGTTTATCAGATGAGGGAAGATGGAGCTCAGACTTGAAGTGAGAAAAGTTTATTACCTGTTTAGCTCTTCATTTGGAAAAATTGAAGGAGATGAGTTCTCCTGCTTAAAAGCTGCCGTATGCTTTTATAAAAAAAAAAAGTTTTTATATTTGTTAAAGCTGTCGAGTAATCTGAAAAAAAAATCTAGCTCCTCTGCCTTCTCCCTTAGCTACTATTGCCATCTGCAGAAAAACACCACTCCTGGTCAGAAGCAACCAATCACAGCCAGGAGGAGCGCTGTTAATCACGCTTGTGTACGTGCTGTTCACACCTTCTGTCTTGCTTTGTCCTGCAGTACAGCAACAGAGAAATCTGTGGTCTGACCAATCAAATAAGTTAACCAGCATTTCAAATGGTATAATTTAGTTTTCTTTTTGAACAGCTTTTAACATATTTTGTTTATTTTAACACCTCAGTGATGATGAAAGTAGCGAATTTTGAGTCTGCTTCCTGCAGTACTAACTTCCACCCTGAAGAGTGTGTTTGTTAGCATGAACTGGTTGCTCTTAGATGTGGGGCCTCGCAAAAATATGACATATTTTGTCATTTAACAACCACAAAATTTAATGCATTTCACTGAAACGTTATTTGAATGGAAAATGATGCATCGTTTTCCTTTTTTCTTTAGAAAAAAATCTTAGGTTTATTAGCTTTTGACTGCACATTATGACTTTCACTTTACTAATTTGTTATTCATCATCATGAATCTATTTATTTTTGATTAAACTGTAACACCGTCAGTTTGATAAAAGATCAAATGTTTGCTGCCATGATGTCTTGAGTTAAATGATCAAACTTCTGCTGAATCTGATAAAGGTTCTGTCCATTTTATAAAGTTGCTTTTTTTTTTTTCCTGCCTGGATAAAAATTTAAATTGTTTGAATTTTTCTCATCATGCAGTCAAGAAAATCAAGAGTTGAACGTCCAATGGTTTCTACTTTAGAATTCAAATATTTCATCTTTTTCTGACTGATATTCCTAATGGGGAGGAATATTTCTAAAACCAAAATCCAAGATAAATTGTGTCACATCTGCGTCTCTTTCAGCCGTAAATGTTTTGTCATCCTGCTGGTTTGCTTTCACACCAACTACGTGCGCAGCGCAACGCTCCCAATCACCAGGATGTAATTAATTGCATCTGCCAAGGTGTAAAAGGACCCGGCGAAGCTTTAATTACAGCTCCCTCGCCCACACCTTCTGGTGCGACAGCTGAAACGGTTAAACACGTGGAGGAGGGAAGACGAGTCGGGCAGGGAGGGCTGGGAATAAGGAAGTGTGGAGCTTTGTGTTATGTTGGGTGTGTAAAAATCTTTGTTATCAGCGGGGGGATTTAATTTGATGGACTGCTTATCCCCACACCGTCCCTCGTCTGTGTGTGTTTCTGTGAAATGTGAAGTGATGAGGCTCGGTGCAGAGAGCTGCAGCGGGTTAATGAAGTAGCGTTTTAAGAGCAGTTTGCTGAATTACTGTCTGGTGACCTCAGAGGTTAATCCAGCAGGGCACAAACATAAAGATAAGTGAAATCGGGCCGAATTTAAAGTTTATTTTTATGGCTCTGGTCACAAACTAATCAAAATAGCAACAAAGTGGATTTGCTAAATACTGCGAAGTGTGGAAACTACGCAGCAAGTGCCAGACTTATTGTGTAAAAAGTTGCTAAATATTTAATCATATTGCTATCCTGTGTGGTCACAATACAACAAACCTATAGAAATAAAGTAATTATTATTTTAACCAGTCTCTTTTTCTTAAGGCTCATTTCTGATTTTTGACTCAACAAAGCCAGTTACTTAGGAGCTGATTTCAGATTTGAACAAATAAAAGGGACCGCATTGATAATAATTAGTGTTGTGAATCGATTTAAAAAAAATAAATAAATCGGATTAATCACCATGCTTGACTTCAAAATGTTTAAAAAAAATCTTTCACCGTTTCAAACCAGACATCTCAGATTTCTAGGTTTTTATATTCAGGAGGGTTTAAAATAAATCACTTTGTTTCAAATTGTAATTTAGAAATGTTAGCTATAAATTTGTTGTGCTGGAAGAATAATTCGTTATTGCAATTCGTGCAAAACTGCGTTGCTGTGAATTTGGTAACCCTCTGCAGGAGAGGGGCTTTTAGTTCAAAATAGGTCATGTGATTAATCTGCATTATGCAATATTAACTTGTTAAAACTTTGATTAATTGAGTGTGTTAACTCGTTAGCATTAGCAGCCTTATCAATAATCTGCTTTTGTCTTATGTGTGATTGAACTTTTTCAGAAACTTTTACTGTAATCTGGTTTTCTTGCAGTGTGAATTTCAAAGAGCCGGAGGCAGTGCGTGCGCTCACCTGCACTCTGTTAAAGGAAGACTTTGGTTTGACCATCGAGATCCCTCTGGAGCGCCTCATCCCCACCGTCCCCCTGCGCCTCAACTACATCCACTGGGTGGAGGACCTCATCGACGGCCAGAAGCAGCCTCGCCGCGGCATCGACATCGGTACGCCCTGCACCGCGTTTCTTACTGACTGCACACACGCCATCACGCATGGGAGCTGATAAGCTGTTAATAAGCTGTTTACTTCAAATTTCTACACGAAAAAATGTAATTACAGTTTCCACAGTTTGCACATTAGAAGAAACAGAGGTGAAATAAATATGTATGTATCGTTGAATTGTCCAGATGAATTTAATATATTTTAGTTTCATGACATACAGCTGCTAAGGTTAAGGTTTCTGCACTGGGAGCCAAACATAAACTGAAGTTTTATCCTGTTTTTGTGGGACTGCACCTTTAACCTTCCAACGATCTTAAGAGATGGGGTCATTTGAACTACACAAGTATTTTACTCTGTTCACTAGGACCGACCTCACGTTTTGTTTTAGGAGTTTATTTTTTTGTAGTTTTGTGAATTGACGGTCTGATGGGTCAAACTCCCTGCTTCCCTCTGTTGCTCTCGTCCGGAGCGTCGCACTAAGACTGTGGGAGGGTTAACCGAATCAGATTTGGTTTTCTTTGTGTCCTTAAACTATGATGTGCTCCAGCATGTTGTAAAAACATCAACACCCCTTCAACTTACCAACTTTCAGTGGAGAGCCATTTTTAGGTCTTGTTACAGATTTTTAATTGGGTTTAGGTCTGGAGTTTGGCTAGGCCGTTATAAGACTTGACTGTACTGTGGTCTAACCCATTCTGCTATTCTGCTGGCTGGATGTTTAGGGTCATTGGTTGCTTTAACAAATCTTCTTCTTTCTTTTTTTTGCCCTTTTCTAAGCTGTTCATGCTCCCATTTCTGTTTCTCTTCACGTTTTCTATTAGAGAGGATTACGAAGTGACATTTAGACCTGGGAATGACCCGAGTCATTCCCAGTTCCCCCAGTGCTCACTCAAATCCCTGTCCAGATGCCTCAGCTCGTGTCCAATCTGTCAGTCTGAGACGAAAACAACTCTGAGCTGTCCCTGCAGAGGTGTGGGTGTGTCCTCTGTGAGGCTCCAGGTCACCGATTGGTGACCCTGTAGCCGTTAGTAAGCAGAATGAAGCCGTCGTCTCTGTGATGGATCACCACTGGTTGTCCCTTTAGCAAAGGATGCCGTCTCTCTCTGAGTGTGACCTGAATAATGCATCTTGTTGCATCAAAATAATGCGATTATCACCGCTGGAACTGACGTTTATTGGCTCCAGATGTTTAGAGTGTTTAGTATCGCATCGCATCCTGTCTTTTGTTAACTTTAAAACATCAGCGCACATTTCCATGTCATTCCCTGACGGCCACAATCATTCTTCATAGTGATGCAGGCATCATTTTCAGACGTCAGACGTGTGCTCCCTGTTTCCACAGGTACCGGAGCGTCCTGCATTTATCCCTTACTGGGAGCCACAATGAACGGCTGGTTCTTCCTCGCCACAGAGGTGGACGACATCTGCTTCGACTACGCAAAGAAGAACGTGGAGCAGAACAAGCTGTCAGACCTGGTGAAAGGTGAATGCAGGCTCAGACACGGTGTGGGTTGTGTGA
Organism: Poecilia latipinna; assembly: GCF_001443285.1. Lineage (NCBI taxonomy): Eukaryota > Metazoa > Chordata > Actinopteri > Cyprinodontiformes > Poeciliidae > Poecilia > Poecilia latipinna. The sequence continues at coordinate 63,155 of NW_015113505.1, forward strand.
TGCTGTGGGCTTTGACGCATCGTGAGTGGCGGCAAAATAAAACGGTGTCACGTCAGATTCAGTTGTGCTGCTTTACTTGTTTAGAGCAGCTCTTAAATCATTTCGTAATTCGTTTTTTTCTCTTCGACAGTTGTAAAAGTCCCGCAGAAGACTTTACTGATGGACGCCTTAAAAGAAGAGACAGAAATTATTTATGACTTCTGCATGTGTAACCCACCGTTTTTCGCAAACCAGCTAGAAGCAAAGGTAGGTGCATCTCAGTAGGTTATAATGTAATGTAAGATTTTTATTCATGTTAGTTATTATTCTTTCCGTGTTCAATATGGAGTAGAAAGAAGAAAAACATATCCTCTCCATCTGATATTGTTGGTCCGCCGTGTTTTATTATGTCCAGAGCAGCAGTCCACTAGGAAATTTAGCAAACTTTATGCTTTTTTTTGGCAAACGTTCACTCATTTTGAATTTGAAGAGCTGAGAGATGTTTAAAAAAACCCACTTGTTTGGATCATTCCTCGAGTTAACCGGAAACAACTCCACGCTGCACCACATTGAGGCAGTAATTCGTACAAACACTGAAACAAATCAATGTCTTGATGAGCTGCAGGAGGTGTGGCTGAGTGTGAAAAGCTCACCACAATGTTTTTGGTGTCTTTGTGTTTTTAGTTCTGGCTCAGCCTCCCTGACTCAGTCAATTCGGCTCCTGCATGAAATGCTGTTTGTTTACGTGATGCTAATAAGCCCCTAATAGGATTTCCTCCTAATCTCTGTCTGTCCTGTTGCTCTCCCTGCAGGGGGTGAACTCCAGAAACTCACGAAGACCTCCTCCCAGTTCGGTGAACACGGGCGGGGTGACTGAGATCATGGCGGAGGGCGGCGAGCTGGAGTTCGTCAAGAGGATCATTCATGACAGCCTGCAGCTGAAGAAGAGGCTGCGGTGAGGACAAAAAGTCTTTTATTTTTTTTATATCTACATATCAGAGCTACACATGGTAGTGGCATGATGGATGTTGAAGTGTGCTGCAGTTTGAATGGCTTTGAAGAGGCTCAGATTGGCTGAAGAGAGAGTTGGACACTCATGAAACTCATTTTCATTTTTTGACATATCAAGATCACGAATGTGCCAGAACGTATTGATAAAACCCATTTAAAAATCTGTCAAAATATTCGATACGTACTCCTTAAAATTAAATATTATTGAACATCTTTTAACACTGAATTGTCCCTCCAGGATCTTGTGATAGTTTTTCTGATTTTTACAATCAAAATCATAGATTTTGTGGTGCTAATTTTTACACCATACACCATCTGTGTGTACTGCCTTACACACAGATGTATGGCAGTAAATGTGACTTTTTGTTACACGTCACACCGATCACAGACTATAACTTGACATCAAGTAAGGCTGAGGCAGCAGTGTAGTAAGAAACCCTGCCACATGCAGCATCACTTAAACCCAATGCTTTTGACAATCTTTGTGTAAAATTTACAATAAACCCACAATTATGCATTAGCAGGAAAAACATAAGGATCTCTTGATTTTTTTTTTATTTTTTATTTTTTTTTGGCATGAATTTCCGCACTTGTTGAATCACAAAACACTGGAGAGCCTGGTTGATGTAATTTGGCGTTTGGAGTCACCTAAGCAGCTAAGGCGGGCCAGATTTGGCCCCCGAGCCTCGAGTTTGACACGTGAAACGGGCAGATGGATCATTGATGTAGTTGTCACCCTCAGTTACTGTAATGATTTAGGCACACACACACTCACACACTCCCCACGCTGTATCTGGGAGCCCCTGTGTTTGGGTGGCGGCCGTCACGTCCCCCTCCCCCAGGGCCTGTCACCCACGCAGCCAAGCGAGACCCCAGCAGAGTGGAGCTATTAGACCTGATTAGACAGGCCACACCTGCTCTGTGTGTGTGTGTTCGTACATGATGCTTCAGTGGAGTGGGACTGATGTTAACACCTGCCTGCTCTTATGCGGCTCCGTGTTGCAAAATCATGAATACAGGAGAGGCAGTCGGAGCGAATCCAGATTTGTTTAGCAGCTCTGAGGTTCTAGACAAACCAAGCGGAGCCGGCTGTCACTCCCAACTGCATGCTGGGATCCCACAGCTACCAGGTGTCCATGGAAACGGTGCCAGCCTTTAGAAATGGTCCAGTGAGACACCCTGCCACCCCACTAAAGGGTAATTACTGTCAGACAGAAGCTCCACGCTGCAGCTAGAGCTGAAGTGATGCTCCTGATTCATCTCTATTGATATGAAAATTATTTCTGAGTTCTTCCTCTGCCTTCTCTTTTCAAAGGGGCGGGGGGAAACCGAAAGTGCAGCTGCTCTCTTTCATGACTGAAGGAGCTGCTAGTGGAGGAAGGCTTTCAGGGGATTTCCTTCCCCGCTGTGATTAGAAGTGGCGAACATCTGCTAATATTACAGCTGATCAATATTTCATTACGTCAGCTAAAGGTTTGACATGAGGCTCTCCCTGCATCATCACTTTCCCAGCATGCATGGACCTCCGCAACATACATGTTTGTGTCATCTGTCCACACACAAGCGGTTGCTCCAGACTTTCTGCAGAAAGCAGGAAGGCCAAAGAAAATGTTTTTAGTCTTAAACAAAGACTGCTGTTTTTGTAGTGGCAAGCGTGCAAATCTTTGACATTAGATCCCAAATCCAGTTTAAAATGTCAGCTTTTGAATTATTTCTGCAAAATGTAATATTCCAGGATAACTTTTCTTCACATGGACTAAGAAAATACAAACAGTCCTTAAACACTAAGCCTCCAGGTCTCTGCTAGAAAGTTGAGGATGAAAATCAGTTTATCAGCGAGTCCAAACATAACGTCCAAATCAAATGTATCTTTTAAATTCTCATCAGGAGATAAATTTTGCGATTGCAGTTCTGCAACTAGAGTCCAGAACTCAACCTGACTGAAAATCTGTGGGGTCAGGTAAATATCGACAAGTCAAGATGTGAGAAATTGACCCAAAAGTCAGTAAAGCATTAGTCCAACGGTGTGAACACATCATGGTTGCATCTTTATGTTTTGAATATATAAACCACATTATTAGTGGGGGGAAAAAAAGCTCTGGAATGATTTATGATGAAAAACTGGATTTTAGCATGTGTATGTATGCTCATGAGATCCTCTATAGATGGGCTCCAACATCTGCAGATGAGCTCTAATGCTGCTCCATCCATCACAGAAGATGAGATTTAAACCCAGCTTCAGCCCGGAGGACGCAGCTTCGCCAGCCAAGTTTCCAGACCGGCACTCTCTAATGTCTTCATCTTTCCTCCGCGTGCCCCAGTTGGACTCTGCTACACATTGATCAACACCAGACTCGCGTCTTTATTGCGCAGCAGCGATTATTGATCAGGCCTCCGCCTCGGGAACACTTCAAAACCGTTTCTCTGTGCGCTGCAGGACCACGGGCGCCCGGATGTTTTCCTGCTTCTCATGTTTTCATTTTGCCTTTGTGTTGCTCCCTGAAGCCTACGCCTGGTTGTTTTGATCTCTGCTTTGTAGTTCAGGTCTGGACAGTGGGCTGCTGACACACACGCTCATACGGGGTGCAGACAAACAGCTGGTTGATGTTGAGTTTTCTTCCTGCAGGTGGTATAGTTGCATGTTGGGGAAGAAATGCAGCCTGGCACCTTTGAAAGAGGAGCTGAGGAAGCAAGGGGTGAGTATCCGCTGAGGAGCAGCACCAAGCTCTGGCCTCTGATCTCAGTTCGTCCACGCAGAAACAGCAGGTTCAGATCCCAATTAAATCTCAGTGGATGTTAGGAGGTTGATCAGCCATTTCTAACAAGCCGCTAAAGCATAAATGAGCCCGCATGAAAGAAAAAGGAAGACACACCAGCCTCTTCCGAATCCTCCTCCAGAGGTCTGAGTCCGAGTGATTGCAGGGCTGGCAAACATCCAGGGAGGAGACCGATGCTTTGCCTTAAAACATCTTTCAGTAGAAACCTTTCTGGTTAATATACCAAAGCTTTTATCACCAATTACCCAATTTAAACCTTGTTGTGTGTTTTTGCTTTGAAGTTAGAAAACTACATGTATTCATGTTTATGGGCACGGCTGATAAAGACGTGTAAGAATAAAAAAAATTGTTGCATAAGCTCACTTACCTTTCCCATGATTACTTGCACTGATAAATACTACTTTAAAACAAATCTATATTTGTTTTAAATCTATGTGTTTTGGATTTTTTGAACAGTAGTTCAAAAATATTTATGCTCTGGGTCTTCGGCTGGATGACGACCATTTATCTTTTAGCTACAGAGAATACAGTTGGTTAAGAAAAGGCTCGGAGGTTAAAAATCTCTGTTTGCAAAATATGGTTTAGCATAGCAACCATTAAACACTAACCTTATAGGAAAACAACATTTCAGGTTTTATCTGTCTGACTCAGTGTGTGTGATATTGTAATCATGAATCCTGATTCTTGGACGCATCATTTGTGTTTCATGACTCAAACAGATAGAAAATGAAGCAGAACTTAGTGACAGCGTTAGCCTTACGCTCTCATCTCATGATGATGGAAAAGAGAGAGAAGACTGAGCAGAATGCTGGTTATCCGCTTAATGTCTGGAGCTTCAGGCAGATCGTTTCCTTCAGCAGTTTATTGCGTTGGCCGTCTCTGACTCTCTCCGTTTGGTGCTCAGGTGCCCAAAGTGACCCACACAGAGTTCTGCCAGGGACGGACCATGCGCTGGGCGCTGGCCTGGAGTTTCTACGACGATGTGACTGTCCCGGTAAGTTCCTGTTTCTATCCGGTTTATTTTTACCGCACTATCGTCTCCAAGAAAAGGAGACAGGAAAAAATTGAAGATTTGTTTTAATTTGTAAGAGTAAAATTTACCAAAAAAAAAAAAAAAACGTAGTTGACACGTTTTTACCATTTTCTTTTGCCACATCAAAACCTGACCAACCTTGTTTTTTTTTTAGTCTTCTGACTCGATCAAACAGGGATATTTCAGTGCTTTTTGGGCCTAAAGATACTTTTACATCTGAGATTTAAACCCAAGGTTCTTGAACTGGGTTTGGTTCAGAAACCAAATCAGGCATTTTGTGAAACAAAGATATAACAGTACAAACTGGGATTTTACAGATTTGTATTATTATTTATGAAATGCAGTCTAGTTTTCATGGACTGTAACTGATCTAGATTTGTACAGATGGCATAAAGTGTGAAACGGGGTGCAAAAACAGAAAATACCTAATTAGGTGAATATTTTGTGCTCAAATATTTATAATCTAAAAACTGATGGAATAATTTTGAAATGTGAGTCTGGATGGTTTTTAATGGTAAATCTATAAGAACTTTGACACTAGTTGGCAGACAATACATGAACTACTTGACAGGCATCTTTTCCTCCTTTTTAATTAAGTTTTTGCATATAAATTATACTGTATTTTTTTTTATTTCTGCTGTTCATCAAAATAAATGAATAGATTTTTAGTGATTTCTTTATATTAGACTGATTTAGTTGGTATTTTTCTTGGATTCAACAAAAAATAATGATCTGGCCCTCATTTAACAAAGAGCCTAATTGCTTCTTTGCCATTATCTGGTATTGGTCGCCACACGATGACTTCACCTTTATAATTCAGGATCCCTTGATTGATTTATGGAGGAGTTTCAAACAACTTTGCAAAAACATGTTCCTCTGACGGTGAGATGAGCAGCAGCCGACATCACACTGAAATCTTCTACTAATCCTTCAGAAATCCAAGAGATCCACTGATTAAGACGAGGTTAAAAGATGGCAGGAAACTCTGCTTCGTTTGGGAGGAAAATTAGAAAACGCAATAAATGAACTACTGCTTTTGTTTAATGGTGTACATAAAGAACAGGACAGTGAGGGAAGCATGTGATGTTACTTCAAAGGATCCCACGCAGCTCTCTGAGCCTGTAGCAGAATAAATAAAAGGGGAGCTCTGGGTCAAGCCTGTCAGCTTCATCACAAGAAAACTTTTAATCCTACCCTTAAAAGCAGAGAGCTGCCCCCTGAGCCCAAACTATAGACTGAACTGGTTTTACAACAAAGCTGCCTGGTAACTTAAAGCCCTGACTCCTATTTCGTGCTTTCAGACTCTTTTCTCTACAAATAATGCCTCAGTCTGAGAATTATTATTTTAAATTGATAAATCATGCACACCTTTGTGCAGGTAATCCTGGAAGTCTTTGTAAATCCATGGACTCGTGTTTCTGAATCACCCTGCGGCGGGATGTTTAGGTTCAGGGGCAAAACGATGGACCGGTGGAAAGACAAAATGACATCCAGGATTCATGCTGTTGCAACCAAACTGGGTTAAAGGAATAGTTGGGAGGGGTGAGCCAGATTCAAAGTTGTAGTTATATCCATTTCATTGTATTTTCAGCTGGTTGTTGTGTGACCAGCTGCTAATTGCCATCAAGCTTCTTGTCTGTAGATGTGTAATCCATCGGCGAGTTAATAAAATTAGGCCTATAAATTACCGACTCTGATCAGGACATGTTCTCTGATTCCTCCGTTCTTACTGATGCTCCATCCTCAGCCCTCTCTCTCTCTCTCTTCAATCTGGATCTTGTCCTCCTCACCAAGCCCTGATCCATTATGTGCACTTAACTCCTGTCCTCTGGGGAGATGTTTATGGGATTTCTTGCATGCAGTAGCCAGGCAACAGTTGCCAGGGCAGGGCTCTGCGCACACCGACTTGTCTGGCCCGGGAGAAAGTTGGAAATGATTGTGACAGAAAGAGGGGATGAAAAACGCAGCCACAGCTCCGTTACCCTGCCTAACCCTGAATTAAACGTGGCTAAACAGAATAGATTGTGACACTTTGCCGCAGCTCTCTCCGTTTGGGCCTTTCTGGCACAAAAGCAGCAGAGCAGAATGATTGGCCTACTTCTCCTGCTCGGCATCATTCACGCTCGGGAGCGGCCTGCCATCGGTTTCACGCAGACCCCCTCGAAGCATGTGTGTGTTTACCGGTAGTGGTCACATGGCAGAGTGTATCCATGTGCGGTTCTCTGCTCGGATCCCGTGTTCCTGTAGTGGCCGTGGAAATGTTCGTTCATGACTGTAACGTTCAACGTGTGAGGGATGTGACAGAGATTCAGCTGTGACCTACTTACCTTCAAGCTGCTATACATCATCACCACTAACACTAAAGTCATGAAAATATCTGGAGTTACAGAGTTAGCTTGAACATGGAAGCATCAAAATGTGGGATCGTCTCCATCAGTTTAGATGTAGTTGAAAAGTTAATTCACTTAGTTAATTAAACTGACGTTAAAGTAACGCAAACCTTTCCGATCCTACGATTACCAAATTAATCCCCAATTGCAAAAACGCCAGAATAATAAGAGAATATTTTTAGGGTATATTTTTATTACTTTCTTCAAACCTGTATCACGTATTTACAATTACAATCCAGTTAAGCAATTTAGGGAAATACAAATGGTTACCTCATGGTTCTGTGAGCTTCTGAGAGGATCATATGCAGCATTCGTTTGCGATGTTGGGCCTCATCTTCCTTTTTACGATCCTCCATAGATTCTTTGTGTTTGGTGGCTTTTGAAGCACCGACTCTAATCACAGTCCAAGCTCTGTGAATCTTCTCAAACTCTTAAAGAGCTTGCTTCAACTCCAACCTCTAGTTATCCTTTACACATTTTCCTTCCACTGAACTTTCCATAAATATAGACAGATTTTTTTGTGACTTTCCTACATTGTAGGTCATAACGTCACTACTACAAAACTTTTCTGAATTATTTTATCTATTTTCATTTGAACCTTTGAATACTTTGTAAAGCAGAGAATTTTAATTTGAGGTTTTCGTTTGGTAGGAGCAATAACCATCACGATTACCAGACGCCCTCAGGCTCTGTGTTGCACATGCAGGCCTCTGGTCAGAGGACAGATCANAAAANTGCAGAGTTCACACAAAGGTTTGGGTCAAATATAATTTAAATTGTTTGCCCTGAAGGTGGATGGTGCTGCTGCTGCATTTTGTCTCCACTGGGACTATGTTTGGTTTCCTGTGTATAAACATAGCCAGAGAGCTCAGATGGGGGGTGACTAGCCGAAGATTATGTTGGAAAAGAACCACCTATACATACTTTTTGGTTCTAAAAGTGGCATTTTTAAACCAACAAAAAAAATGCGTCACGTTTTCCATCATTGGTTGTCCTCAACTTGCTCTGTGTGAGTGAGTGCGATGCGGCATGCAGTGAGGTCAGGGTTGTGCGATGAATAATGGAGTGGAGGAGCAATCATAAAAGGGACACAGAGCACATGTGAGTGTTCAGTGTGCATGTTTCATTTTAAAATCTGTTTGTTTGCATTAGTTAAAGAATCTCTGTCAAGGATGTGGGCTACAGGTTCAGCCTGATGAATTTTATTGATTTCCCTCCTCTGTGCAACGAGGTGCAGATCTTTAGAAAGCTTGAAGGGAAGAGGGAGAGACGTCTGGAGCAAACGATAAGAAAATGTTTTAAAAAGTCACACTTCAACCCATTTTATTAAAGAAGTCCAACCATCAAAAATATGAATCACATTTTTTTTAAAAAGAGCCCTTAAAAGGGGAAATATGTTTCTTTATATATTTGTTTACATAAACCAAAACACAGACATTTCCAAATATTTATTCACACAAATAAAAAACAATCTTTTGCAGACTGCTATTCTAAATGAGAGAGGAGATAATTAGCAGCAGCATAAAGTAAAGCAGCATGTGGGATTCGTCTCCGGATCAGTGCAGCAGTGTGAAGGTCGCGGTCCGCTCCTCCACTCGGCTGTTTCTAGGTCAGTCGGCCATGCTGTCGGCTCCGTCTCCGCTGCCGCAGACCCCCGCTGCCCTCCGCCGCCTCCACCTCTCTGGGCCCGACCGCAGTGACTCATGGGTGCCGCATTCGTGTCGTTGCTGCGCGTCTCTGCCCAGTTATGCCTGGATAATGACCTCCACCGCCCATCACAGCCCAACGATAGAGGAGATTAGACAAAAGACGCCGTTTGATGCACTGCAGGTTCAGGTGGAAGCTCGCGCCGCTGCAGCGCCCTCTTGTGTATCACATTGATAGGGACGTAGTAGGAATTACTTGATCAGTTTCTCATTAATATAATAGCTTGTTTTTTTCATTTTAAAAAAATAATTAAAAAACATACATCTAAATGAAGTATTCTAGCAGATGCCCTGTCAAATAAAAATTCAAATCCAATTTATTTATAAAGCACATTTAGAAACGGCAATTTTGCCAAATTTCTGTACTTGCTAATAAAATAAATAAAATAAAAGGTACATATATTACTCTTCTATTCTATTAAACTGCGTCTTAAAGACTACATGTGAACTCAGATTGCTATTTTAGTCAGAAAGTGTAACCCATCATTTGAGCACACACTGCCCTCTGCTGGCAACCTCTACTCACAATTATACTTTTTCCCCCCTACATGGTACTATTATACATTCAGATGGAAATAATAGAAAACTTTCTTTTCATATTTTTAATATCCAGTTTAGAAATATGTTGAGATTATTTTGCATGATAAATTACCGTGGTGATCTAACTGAACCCCGTTGTAACAGCAAAATCATTCGTCTCCCTGCTGGATTTCAGTCTAATCTGTACAGATAAGCAACATTTCAGCTGTCCAGATTTTCTTTCAGTGCAGATTACTGTTGGATCATCTGCTTTGTTTTGTTGTCCTCCAGTCTCCTCCCAGTAAGAAGCGTAAACTGGAGAAGGCTCAGAAGCCGCTGTCATTCACGCTACCAGAGGCAGGTGTGAAGGAGCTCCAGGCCAAGGCCTCAGCTGCAGGCTGCAGCAGCAGCAGCTGTAGTTCTGTGGACAGCATCACTGCTCTGCTGGAGAAAACTCTCACTGAGCTGCGGGTAAGCTTCACGATTATGGATCCACTGCCAAGTCTATCATTATTGATTAGTGTCTGAAGTTGGTCTTTACCGATTCATTCACTATATGCACTTTATATAAAAGAATTAGATATCCACATGTACTCAATTAGATATAAACTTAAAGATGTGATCTACAACTCTCTGTACACACTGTGTTTATTTTAATATTTCAGGATTCCAGTGGTGGAGAAAGTACTCAAAAA
>NW_015113505.1:76520-78534 GCF_001443285.1 Poecilia latipinna
CTAGAGGTCAGCCCGGGGAACAACAGGACTCGCTATGAAGCCCTAGAGGTCAGCCCGGGGAACAACAGGACTCGCTATGAGCCCTAGAGGTCAGCCCGAAGACCAACAGGACTCACGATGAGCCTTAGAGTTCAGCCCGTAGACCAACAGGACTCGCTATGAGCCCTAGAGGTCAGCCCATAGACCAATAGGACTCGCTATGAAGCCCTAGAGGTCAGCCCGTGAGCCAACAGGACTCGCTATGAACCCTAGAGGTCATCCCGGGGACCAACAGGAGTCGCTATGAGCCCTAGAGGTCATCGCGTACAGCAACAGGAGTCGCTATGAGTCTTAGAGGTCAGCCCGGAGACCAACAGGACTCGCTATGAAGCCCTAGAGGTAGGTACCGGCAGCGACGCTCTTTCCACTCAGGAATGGGAGAGAACGCGCGCTGATCATAGAAAATGCCCTAACGTCCCACCATAAAAAGTCCTTTTTAGAATATTTTTTTTCCAAAAGCAACACTACTGTGTTAAAGTTCATTGATTTTCCTTTCCAATGATACCAGTTTTATGTATGTTGAAGCAAATTAAACACTTTAAATTTCCCAGTAATTTTCATAATTTTTTCGAAAAGCCGCATTATTTATGCTAATTCGAACGCCCCTCCTGACACATAGTTCAAGAAAATCAGTTGGCGCGTCACGAACATATGACCAAATGAGTCAACAGTGATATCATATTAAACCTTAAACTATAGGCTTTCTCTACATACCCGGTTTGGCAAGGATTATTTTTTTAGTTTTTTTTGTAAATCATAAAAGTATCAAAACTTCGTCAAATAGCGAACGAATTATAAAAAATAAACCTGACAAACTGGGAATCAAAATAAAGATTAATTTGTTAGCTTTAATATAATACAGGAATCACACTTGTAGAATCAATGTGCGTGACGCGCCGAGCATATCATCAACGAAAGGCACGTCGCCCCTCTAGCATAAAAAATGGAGCCGCCTGCTGTGGACGCTGCTGACTGTTCGGATCCCTGCTCTATTCCGGACGTACTAATTCCATACTTGGGTAAGTTAGACACACCTTCTTACATCAGATATCTTTAAAGTAATGTAAAGATAATAGTTAGCGTTATTTTGATATGTGATTGTAGCTATTTAATCCGGTGTGGGAAGGCGGTTTCTGCCGATCTGGTCGGGCTTTCTCTAACTTCGCCGTCCTGTTAGCAAGCTGCTTGTTTTTAGCTGGGTTTCTATATAGCTTACGCTTAAAATACAAAACGGAGTGGTAGAAGATGGAGCGTATATGTGTGAATTTAGATACCTGGTCAATAAAATAAATAATATTGATTGTATATTCTCAGAGAAATGGGTTCGGTCTTGGAGCGGATTTTTTATTTTTTTTTCATTAGTGTGCCGCTTACGCTACAACCACCGGTTAAGAAACAAAAATATCAATGCTCATTATATATGCTAGTTATTAAAGATACGTTGTTACTTCATTTCTCATATCGGACTCTTTTTATAGACTCTATTTAATTTTACTTGTCTGGTGACATCGCAGCACAAACGTGCGAGGTTTCACAGACGAGAGTCTGTGAAATCGATCGATTTCCCAATGTCTGTGTACAGAAAAACATCCGACATGACAGTTCATGGATGAAAAAATAAACAAATGAACATGGTGTTTTTTCATGTTTATTAGTTTTATTTTGTGTTTTTTTTAACAATAAGATGTGTTCATTTTTATAATCAAAATCAACGTGAGCAATAAAGAAAATCAGGGTATCTAATTCCAGTAGAAGCTCAAATACATGTAAAGCTTAAAAAAATTTGATATTGAGAATATTCATTGCTGCTTTCTTGTTTTTCAGTGAATGATGACTACTACTCGTTAAAAATGAGTGCTTTGTCTGGTGAAGTGACTGGATGTGTCCAAAAAGAATAAACTCTAGACAATTTTTATGAAAAATGGCACCTTCTTTGGCACTTTTTCAGATGGTCGCTAATAGTGAATTTTCCATT
>NW_015113505.1:84118-91386 GCF_001443285.1 Poecilia latipinna
ATAGGATGTAGATGTTATAAATCCTTTATGATTTAACTGGAAAAGTCAAATAAAAATTAAAATCTCCTTTACCCTCCATATTTCTGGATTAAGTGGTTAAGTTACAAGACGATCTAAAATTTACCCAGGCACTTTGAAGAGATTCTGATACAGGGGCAGAGTGTAATTAACTGTTGCATTAATACACCCAACAACAGACCTTCTTAACTTATCCAATTGTAGCTTTAGCATCCTTGAGCTTGGAAAAATGACTGCAAGAAATAGAAGTGGCGGATTTGCGAAATTAGTTGTCTGAAAGTCTAAGACTTTGTTTAGCGGTTCTGCAGCAAATTATCTGACATAGTAGTTCAGAAAATGTAATAAGAAATAGAGAACATTGAAGAGATAAAAAATAGGACCAGACAGAATAAAAAGATATCTATGCAGCACTAGAAGAGACTAAACTACACTTTTCTTCACTCATAGAGCCTGCAAGTACACAAGAAAATGTATTAAAGGAATTGTGGATCAGCTGAGCTCACAATACAAACTGCTTCTCAGTGTAACACTGATAAAAATCGTTGTTGAAATGTTAATAGAGGAGCCATGGTGTGATGCCTTCCTGATGACTTCGGAAAGAGAAGGAAGCTTTAAAGAGACAGAAGTTCAATTTCAAGGCTTTAAGACTTGGATTTCTTTTAAGTCATTTTACATATACAGCATCTTTATAACAAGTGAAGGCAAGGTTTTCTGTTTGTAGCATTTTGTTTTTGCTGTGGGGCAGTCAATTCTGGATTGTTTCCATCATGCTGAGCTGGTCGAGGTCATGTTTATCGTTCTGCAGGTGCTGCATAAGCGAGCTCCCTGCAGTCAACAGGAGCAGAGTCTCTTCCTGACTGCTGTGGAGAACACCTGGATCCACGGCCGACAGAAGAGGCGTGAACAGACACGTCAGCTGCGAGAGCTTCCCAGGGCTCCTCCCTGCGCTGGGACCAGTATACAAACCAGTACGGCCACAGCTGCTCCCGTTTCCACTGAAAACCGAGGAAATGACGAGAGCCAGGATGTCGACCTCAAGGGCAAATCCGTTCCTTCAAAAGAGTCGAGCACAGAAACCGAGACCTCGGCTGAAGGACGAGAAGAAAAAGAGGCGCTGGCGAACACAGGGGGTGAGGATGTGGACATGGATTCCTCTGCCTGCGCAGAAACAAGACAGGAAGCGGACGTGAAAACTCCTGCTGCAGAGAGCGCTGGTGACACCGGGCGGCCCCGTACCCCTGGAGGGGTTGAGCACTTTCTGTTCAAGTGTCTGCTGAACGTGATTCCAGAGGGAAACGACGTAGGGGTTGAGATGCACTGGGTCGAGGGTCAGAACAAAGACCTGATGAATCAGCTGCGTACATACCTCAGGAACACACTTTTAAAATCTGTGGGGAAGGTCTGAAGTTCAGGGAGACAGGAGCTGGTCTCACAGTGGTATGTTCAGACCCTGAAGTACAGTATTTCCAAATTAATTGTATCGTTTTATAAAACAGAAAACTCCTTCAAAGTTTATTCACATCATTTTATATTCTCATTTATCCCTAGCTTATCTTTTAAGGTCATTTTTATTCTTGAAACAGAAAACATGAACAAACTTTTGAAATAAATATTTCATGAAAATCTTTGCTTCCTGTTTTTTTATTATTTCGCAGTACATTTCAGTAACCACCAGAGGGTGTGAGTCCCCTGCCCTGCTCTGGTGTAGCAGCAGTAATTCTTGTTTTATGTACCAGATTTTGTAATGACTGTCTTGGACAATTTGTTTAACTTTTGCCTGTTTTTCTTCAGGAAGTTTGTAGAGTCTCTCAGTATTTCCCATGTTTGGAGAGCCATCAGTGTCGAAGCTCTCTATTATAGTTGCTGTCATACATCCGTATTAGAGTCCAGTCAATAACAGGAACACAGATTTAAACATCTTGAGCCTTGCACACGTAGATGCACAATCCCTGCAGTAAAAAAACAAAACCGTTCCTGATCGTACAACATGTGCCTTGGTCATGGCCGGACTTTGACTCCACTGTGTGTGTGGGGGGGGGAGGGAGCAAGTCATGTGCTATCCAGCGAAATTAAACTAGTTTGTTTGCTTTGTTCTTTTTGTCATTGGCCTGGAGCTTAGTGAGTTAATGTTAACAGTTCAATTTATTTATATGTTTTCCTAAAAATGTAGGAGTTTTGCTTTATTGATGACACAAGAAGTCTAAGTGTTGCTGTTTTGTTTGGTATCAAATAAGATTGATAATAAAAACCTATTCATCATCTATACCCACTTGTAGGTGTTTGGACTCAGGAGAGCTCATTTCCTGCAGTCAGTGAGTGAGAGGTGGCATCATTAAATGATTTTGAGGATAAAGAAAACTAATGTGAAGTAATCATATTATTTGTTTAATAAAGGGTAAAACTCTAGTTAAATGTCAGCTTGAACTATGCAGCCCTTAAAGAACCTTAGGAGAACGTTCCCTAAAGGTGTTTTGGTTTATTTTTAAATTGACAGTGTGACTATGACCAGGAGTCACAAGTTTTCAAACTGCTAAAATATTTAGTATTTTTATGAGCATATATGTTTTAATCTTTGAAATGATTTGCACACTACTACATTTTTGTTTAAGATTAAAAAAAAAAAAGTAAATCTGATCAGATAATCTGTTACTACTTGTATCCTTTGTATAGAGTACTTTATTACTCTTGAGTAATTTTCTTGGATGGCTATTTCGGAATTTAACATTTCTCTCACAGTGGGAAACACATTGTGCACAACATGGACACGTGGTTTATCAGTTTTGCTGCTATACTGGCTCACATAAAATAACTTTTAAACTGTTAAAAACTAAATTTAATAATTGTAGAGTACATTCAGCAGTTGAATTTCCACAAAGCACGAAAATATTCAAGGATATGGTGTTGGGAATGTATTTTATCTGAAAGCCTGCTAAATGTTAGAAAGTTTTTTCCGGTTGACGTAAGCAGGTTGCTAAGCGACTCAAAACTGCTACAGACCGTCGCTTACTGTTCTACATAAAATTCTGTTACATTTTCTTTATTTTATTACATTTTTGACAGATGAACATGGATCACAAGGTAAACGCATGAGGTTTTGACAGCTACTGGCGTAAACTTGTCTCGATATCCTTGTAGAGAATGGCGGAGTCACAATAACAGTAACGTCCGTTCACCATAAATGGGCAGAAAAAGCCAATGAAACGTTGTATTTGTAAAATATGTGTAACCCGGAGCGTTGAAGGTTTTTTTTTTTACAACACACACCGCCCTGAGTCATGTTCCGTGTTTTGTCTTCCTCTGACAGAGGGTGGGGACGGCTACGTGTCTGTGGGCGTGTCCTAACACTGCGTGATTCACAAACCGTATTTTTTCGTACTACTTTGAGCGCCATCTTGTTTGTAACTCCTCTACGTAAGTGGTTGGGTTTGTGCAGAGAAGGAGGAGGATCCGATTACTTCATTTTTCAGTTTGTTTTCCCTCCCCCAGAGTTAGTCTGGGAACCTCTTCCCGTACTGTACTACACAGACGTGTATCTCTCCTTCGCTGTTGTGCTTTTCTCTAAAGAAAAATCCAGGCAGTATTTTGCCACTGGACAGAAATGAGCATCGAAACGCTTCTGGAAGCTGCCAAGTTTTTGGAATTACAAGCCCAGCAACAACAGAAAGCACGTGGTAAATTTGGATTTTATTTTTATTATTACGTTTGATATGTTTTCCGAAGTATAGTTTTTAAACTGCGGGGTTGAAAAGGGCCAAAGAAGACTGATATTTTTGGGTAAAACGTTGGATGTTATTCGTTTCCTGGCGTCACTCACGTAGCGATTTCTGAGCAGTTGTATCTTAATCTAAATATGAGCTCTGTGTATCTGCGAAGTGTCAGGGAGTATTTTAGTTTTACTTTCGTATTTATGTTTGCGTGCAGACGCTTGGGTTGCAGCTAGTTTATTTGATCACCAACAGAAATAATAGTGAAATATGCATGGTTTTTACTGCAGTGAGTGCCAGCGTTACTGCATTGAAACCTGCTGCGCATTTCACACTGTAAAGTTCTCAGATGGTTTCTGCTTTCACTTCATTATTATAAGGATTACTCGATCACGCTATAATAAAACTGCTTTATAAGAGATGTATTAATCCATCGACCCAAACGGGGGGATAAAGGGCGGTGGCGCTGGGAATGCCAGGCTCCTTTTTATATAATGACCTGACAGCGTCCGAAGGGGATCAAGTGACTGGTTTACATACATCTGTCCACTTCAATCACCCACTGTGGTTAAAAATACGAACTATAGTCTTACTGTACAGAGACACGACTGCTCTCTCAGTCTACTTATATCAGTTTTTAAAAAAATAAACAGAAACAAACTCCTGTTCCTCTCAGACGCTGGTGGGGGGCTTTGAATGTCTGTCGATGACGCGCTATCAACAAACCTCGCCCCAAAGTATTAACGGCATGCTGACTCCGCCCCCTTCACCACGTGCGTGCTGGGCTACCCCTCCCAGAGCTTGTTTATACAGGAGATGAGTCACTACTCTGTGGAAATTTAACCTCATTCCACCTAAAGAGCAGAAAGCTGAATATGTAGCTAAACAGTAAGTTTTACCAAAACCAGCTAACGCAGTTTCCATCCATCTATTGGTTCAGGTACAACCCGGACAGTTAGATTTTAACAAAATAGAGAAAGATCTTTTCTATAATTTTTACTCAACCTTATTTCTATAAAAATATATACAGGTTTTGTAGTTAGTTTAGGGTAGATTGTCCAAAGTACATTGCAGGGGAATCCATCCATCCATCCATTTTCTTTACACCCTTGTCCCTTATATTGTCCCTTAGTGGGGTCGGGAGGGTTGCTGGTGCCCATCTCCAGCTAACGTTCCGGGCGAGAGGCTGGGTACGCCCTGGACAAGTCGCCAGTCTATCGCAGGGCAACACAGAGACACACAACCATGCACACACACACTCACACCTAGGGGCAATTTGGAGAGGCCAATTAACCTGACAGTCATGTTTTTGGACTGTGGGAGGAAACCGGAGTACCCGGAGGAAACCCACGCATGCACAGGGAGAACATGCAAACTCCATGCAGAAAGGGGAATATTGTCTTTAATTAGGGTTAAAGACTTCTGTATGGATCTTAGGGTGAGATGAGGGACAAGGTAGGGTCACAGGATTTCCCCCAGTGTAATATAAGCCTGGCGGGCCATCAAGTTTTACTTGTACCCCCACCAGGCTAAGCATTGCTTATTTATTTAAGTCTTTTTAAAATGTTTGCAATTATTAAGACTTTATAGTTGGTGTTCAGGTGTTAATCCTCAAGTCTTTCAATAACACATGATTATCAAGTGAAATTTTCTGTCATTTTCAAACATTTTTTAACTCAAAAACACAATGAGCCGCTGGATGAATGACTGCCCCGGCACCCAAACACCAGGTTTAGCAAGTTTTCTGGGGGAAACGTATAAAAAATATTGTTGAATAGACTAAATAAAGTCAAGAAGGAAAATCGCTGGTCTACACAAAAAGACAGTACTTGATATGTTCAATTAATTCGTAAGATGATACTCAGAAGTGAAGACCAAATTTTACATAATGGCATCATGTTTTTTTTTTACTTTATATATTACCATGTAAGTGCTGTTTTTTTTTTTTGTTTGTTTTTTTTAACACTGTAGCATCTCTGATTGGATGATTTTAGCGTATCTTGTTGTGATTAAGGTTCGTTTGTACCATGACACACAAGTCTTTTTTTGTTGTGGTGAAATATTTTTCATAAATCTGAATGGAGCTGTACAATATATTGAGTCGCAAACATTGCACATTTAATATGTGGAATGTTGGAATTACAAAGGCCTGCATGGATGCAATATTTTAAAGTGCCATGCATTTATTCTCTCTGTACCACTAACATAATATTATATTATAATATACAACATATTTGACCAGCTGAAATTACTTTCACGGTCTTTGATGCATATTTCAGTGGCTGAGATGCTAAAGCTTACACACAGAGAAAGGGGGCATTGTACTGTCAGGAAGTGATTTGTAAGGAAAATATGAGTGAATTATTATAGTCAATGCAATACTAAATCATTATATTGAACTTACATCCTTAACTGATGGTGTGCAGCCCAATTACAGAGACAAACAGTCACAAAAATGTACCTGGAGGACCCTGGCTGTTACACATGCATATGGAGAACGTTTATAACTCTCCACAGAAAGGCCACCGCTGGGATTTAAACCCAGGATGTTTTTGCAGTAAGGACAACCTAACCACAAAGCTACCTTAATGTGCTCCTTCAGGACCAGATGCAAGCTCGTTAAGATTTTACAGCTGCACCTGGGATTAAATTTAAGCTCCTCTGCCTTTGTGGAGGTTTGATGCGTGTTAATCGTGACATTTTAAACCGTCTTCCTAAAACGAAAAAAATGTCTGTGGCTGTTTAGCCTAAACTTTGATGAAGTTGGTGTTGGGAAGAGTTATTAGAACAGGATCAGAGTGAGAGCTCCTGCTTCTTTCCTCTCTCTGCTCCTCCTGCTTTGCTGCACTAAGGGGAGCAGAGTCCTCTTTTTCCTCCTCCTCCTCCTCCTCCTCTGCTGCTGTAGAGCAGGTCACTGTGTGCGGGAAAGTAGGCCAGTGTTTCTCTATGTGCTGCTGCAGTTATATAATGCCTATAGAAAACCCGCTGTTTTTTTTGTTTTTTTTCTAACTGCCTCATTTGTTTTCTGTCTGAAAAGGCACTGCTGTTTATGCGCCTACGTCACAATACAGTAAAGCACGACTACAATAACACAACGCACCATGTCTTATAAAAGTGGGCCGGCGCAGTTAGCAGAACATCCTGTTCTTTCAGCATTTTCCCTACTTGGAGGACAACTTTTTATAACGTGACAGGATCACTTATACAGAGAAAATGACTAATCAGTGGGATGGTATTAAAAGGTTTACCAGTCATTTAGAACAGCAGACATTTCCCTCATAGCTGTTTTTTCCTGGATTATGTCAAACACCTTCAAGAAGTTACAACAGTGTGTGTTGACACCATGAAGCAGTGAAATGTTTTGCTTTGTTCAGCATGTTTGCACTTTTCTTGGTTGTAATAGCCAAGAAAATTTGGGTTTGGTTTAATTTGGTGTAATTTCTTATACTAAGCCAAGTTTTCTTGGTTCATTACAATCCTTAAGTAAAGATTTGTCCCCCAGGAGTAGAGCTCTAAAGTTCATCACCTTTGAACTTTTATCTGTTG